>NW_006800109.1:450389-533373 GCF_000485575.1 Poecilia formosa
TAATTACATAACATGTAATTATGTTACAATGAAACAATTCATTGTAACGTAATTACATAACATGTAATTATGTTACAATGAAACAATTCATTGTAACATAATTAATTGTGAAAATTATTGTATTTTAAAATTGATAAAATAGTAATAATTATTTCAAAATGAAATACACAAAATACAACATAACGGTTCTGAAGGGATCAAATACAGAAAGTAATTTATGTATGTTTGAGCAATAGTACAGTAATAAAGTACATAAAGTTTCACTTTGCTAGAAACGTATTTGTGTTTGTTTGGTTAGAAACTTTTGTTTCATAAAGTCAGATGATAGTAACATGTTAAAATAGAAGGAGCAGCATTATTCCAAAATAACTTTAATTGTATTATTAACTAAGTATAAGTAGAAGTTTGATGTAGTAAAACTGCATGACAACACATTTCTCCTCTCATTTTGCTGCCCTGTAGTGCCGGTTCTGAAAACTAAATCCTAACATAACATCACTGCTCCATTCCTTTTGGTGTTAAAATTGTTTCTCACCTGTTTCTGATGGTTCAGTTTAATTCAAATGTGTCATAAACAAATTAATAGAGCATCAGCAAATTCTGCCATGAGAAAACCCGGAGTTTGACTCAAGTAAAAATTAAAAGTGCAGGATAGTACAAATATTTCTAAAAGTAATTGTTTTCAAAAGTTACTCAAATAAATGTAACTGAGTAACTAGTTAATACCCAGCTCTGCTTGCAAGTTAGTTTCGTTTTATTTCAAATGCATTAAGATATTAGCACTAGAAATTAGACCAGAAGGACTTGGTTAGGTTTTGTGTTTTGCAGTGCAGGAACCTCGCTGTGGTCAACAGCTGCAAAGCCGTTGGTGCTTCAGCATCGGCCACAACTCTGAGGATTAGTTACCTTAATGGTAATTTCCCAGCAATCCCAGTCTGTGTCATAAGCAAAGCAGCAACCACAGCAACCAAGTTAACATCAAACAGAAAAATCAAAACCACGATATGCATTTAGTTTTTACAACTCCAGCATTTGTTTCTTTGCTAATGAGACACAAACACTTAAAGCTCAACCAGCTGCAGAAACATGGCAGGAAGCCAACCAGAGTTTTTCCTCACAGAACAAACAGCACATAAACGTGAGCAGCATAAAATCAGCTGCTAATCTGCTGCAGCTTTAAACCGAATCAGCTGCGATCTGCGCCACACAGGATGACCTCACTCTCCTCTCAGGGTCCCGGCCTATGTGTTCAGGAAACTGATGTCAGGGTCAAAAGGCTTGACCCCGATCCTGCGTGACTTCCACCCTGCTCCTCAGGATGGGAGCTGAGGAATCATCTGTCGGCGAACAACAATGACCTCTGTGCGTCACAGATCCTGCTGCAGAAGTTGGCATCTGGAAGGAGTCAGAGCTGCGAGGGTTTTGGTTACAGCGAGGAACGTTTTCATGTTCCTGCATCTTGTTCTCACTAAAAACACAGATTACGCCGCAGTCTCACAGCACGGCTGTCATCTGAAATGAAGATCAACCAAATTAGATTAGTTTACATAATAAAGAAAAGGTTCTCTGGGTTCCTCTTTTAAAGTTAACGCCGAAGACCGTAACAGGAATGGATTTAAAAAATTCAGTTTTAATTTGTCTGACTTCATGGAAAACTCACATTAGTTTATAATTTAAGATTCGTTTATTCATGTTTTTATTTCTTCAAAGAGGCAGCAGGAGTGTAAATGTTTATATCTGCGACTGTGTGCTAATAGAAAACATTAGATCTAAACTAAATATTTAGTTACAAACTAAAGAGGTTTACGAGACCCAACTTTTATTTTGGTAGTCCACTTCCACTTATCGGCCAGAAGATTATCATATTGCGTAAATGTTTAGATCTGCGATAAAAGTTAGTTTGTGAACTAAATATTTAGTTTGCACACTAAATATTAAACTCTGAACTAAATTTTTAGTTTCAAACTTAAGAGCATCACAAGACCCAGCTTTTATTTTGGTGGTCCATTTCCACTTAGTGGCAAGTAAATTGGCATGTGACCAATTTGCTAAATATTTAGCTAGCTAAGTAAATATTTGGTTTGAGGCTAAATGTTTAGCTTGGTATCTGAATATTTAGTTTGCTAATTGCTTAGTTTGAAATTATGGCATTTAAATTAATGAATAACGGAGAAAATATGACTTTGATCAATGAAGCTGCATTTTTTGTTTCTTTAGAAAGCATAATTAACCCATTAATTGACTGTAGCATTACAAACGGCGCCCCATAATGTTCTGGCAGAACTTTCCACTGAGGTTCTGCTGTGTGCTGTGGGTTCAGAACCAAAACGCATCCCGTGAATCAGAGGAATGCTGTGCTTTCTGTCCCGGGGTGTTTTCCTTCTCAGGTTTGGCTGAGTGTGCTCCGTTCCTGCTGGGTGGAGCTTCTCCTGACCCTATCTGAGAGCGACATCTCCCCCAGCGCCAGGCTCTGGTGCCAGGGAGTCCAGTCGTCCCGCTGGGACGTCCAGCAGGGACAGATGAGAAGGAACTTTAGCTGTTTGTCTCTGTGAACCCACGACTTCAGGACTTGTCTTGTTTTCTCTCCATGCGGTTGTTTGGCTGTTTCTCCCAGCAGTGGTCCTCCCTTTGATCCGACTTGTTTGTGACCTCAGCCTCGCTCTCCCACCATTGATCGTCGGCAGAACAAATGAGGAGGGAGAATCCCAGCAGGTTCTCCTGACCTCACAGTGTGAGTTAACACTGAAACAGGAGAGTGTGGGAGAGTTTGTGCCTCATAAAAGTGGAGTAAAAGGCCCATAAATGCCTCCAAGTCAAACAAAAGGTTTTCATTTGACAAAATAAATTACTCTAATTGTCTGCAGGAACTGTTTCCTGCTCCTCTTGTTTGGATCATAGGCACACTGCAAAAACACAAAACCTTATGAAGTAATTCTGCTTTAGTAAAATGTCTTATTGCTCTTGAAATAAGTCACTTTTCAGAAGCTTGTTTAAGTCAATAATTCCCTTAATATTGATAAAAAGGAGTAGTTCCACTTTATAACAAGACATTTATAAGTGAAACAATCTGCAAAAGGAATTACTGCTTTTTAAAATCAACTCCTATATCTTGTAAAAAAAAGTTACTTTTCTCTTATTTCAAATATACTTTAATATTTGCACTAGAAACAAAACTAAAAATACTTGGTAAGATTTTGTGTTTGCAGTGTACTCAGTACGTTTTTACTTTAATAAAAGTAAGATCTTGGTATTTTTACTGTTACTTTAGTTAAAATGTATTGAATTAGTTTTGGGCACTTTACCCATTTCTGTTCATTTATCCAGATGCAGATTTCAAGATGTTCACCTTAGATTAAATAAATTCTTTCTTGGTCTTAACAGACTTAAGTGGATAAATTTGTGCTACACAATAACTCTTCAGGATTATCAGAAAACACACGACAGTATATGTTTTTAAAGTCAGGCTCTTTCTCTGGGTGACAGGGAGATATTTCCCTAAGCCTGCGTTGGTTATTGGGGCAGAGGGCGCAGATGAGGAGGTGAACGTGATCCTGCTCTTCCTCAGCCACAGTTCCTGCCGAGACGTTCCAGCAAGGAGCTGCAGTTGCACAACCAGGAGACAGCTGAGGGAAGCTCCTGCTGCGCTGACCTCTCAAAACACCGCTCTCGCATAATAACTGGCATTGTGCAACAGGTCCTGTCATTCATTCAGCTCTTTCAGGATTTCCTGTTAGACACTTTGCATGAATCAAGTCCATTTTGAAGAAATCCAGAACAGAGGGAAACAGAAAATCTGTGTGAAATCACTGAATGCATTTTCTGCACAAAACAATTCTTAGTTCTTCCTATTTTGAGTTGTTTTAGGACATCTTGTCACTTTAAATCCAAATAAGCTGCTGCCCCAACTCCATGTTTACATTCGCACCTGAAAATGGCTGCAAATAGATGTACAATATATGTTTGAAAAACAGAAGTAGAGCCTCCTGCACAACGAACAAGAAAGCAGCATCCATGCACGCGTAAAAAAAAAACAAACAAACTACCCTCTCCAAGTTAAAGAGCCACATTTCTATATTATTTTCCTCAATATCAAGTTAAAATAACTACTTATTTTACTTTGGAATAATTTAAATTCTTGTTTCAAATCACATGAACAAAATTTCTGATCTGATAATGAATTTTATTAAACATCACAATGAATTCTGCAAAGCTTCAGGGTTATGTCCTGTTCACACTAAATGTTTTTGAGCTGCATTAAAATAAACATTTGCCTTTATAAAACACAAAAGTCAGATCGCACTTCCATCTCAGGATACGACAACATGCCGCTAAGGACTCTGGGAAATATTTCCCACTCCTGTCTTTTTCTTCTTTCAGTGTTTTTAAGTGCTAACCTACAAACTCTAGTTTATTCAACTCTTAGAGGTTTGATCAAATTAATAAAAAGTTAACACAACTTACTGCTGTAAGTTTATCTTTCACAAACTCACATTTAAGTTCAAAATCTAAATTTATTTGACTTAACGAGTAGAATGTAGTAGACACAACTAAATGCTGCTTTAACGTTTTACAGTGTACAGTTCATACAGCAGTAAAAGAAAAATACAGCTGACCAAATGTTCTGGAGCTCGGTTGCTAGGTAACGGGTGGAACTCTGCTGGGGTTGCTAGGTAACAGGCTCTGGCTGCATCCTGTGATACTGCTCATAAGATGATAAAAAATGCTGACATGTTTCCTTGTTGGTGCTCCTGTATTTTTAAGGAAATTCTGTCGATTTTGTGGAAACATTCTACTGCAGTCTGGTAGGACAGATGTTAAAGTCGAAGAGACGAACGTATTTTGTGAGAACTAGCAGCCATGGAGCTTTATGCCTGACTTTCAGTGGAGATGGGGCGTCCTGAATTTGTAGCAAACCAGCAGCGTTCCAGCAGAGACCAGAGTGTGGTTTCGAGTTTTAACTCTGTCGTTCTTATTCTTCAGTGCAAACACTGTGAAATTAAAAAATGAGACAAGATGCATTGCGGTATCACAAAATATGGTGTGCAAAATTTGAAGATATTTTTTTGCATCATTTTATGAGGACATTAATCATGTTTTAATGATGCAGTTTTTCTACAATAAACAGTTCACACATATTCCCTTTAATTTGAAACAGATTAAGGAGGTTTATTCATGAGGATCCACAATAAAACAAGCTTATTTTAATAAATTGGTTCTGAATCAGTGATCCTGAGGAAAGATGAGAATCTCAAACTGGAATGTGATTTTTCTTTGTTTTTTCTTTTTTTTATTTCGTAAAGACTAAATGAGCTGCTGTCACACTACAAGTCAGCAGTGGATGAGAGACAGACCGAGGATCTTGCAGATCTGATAAAGTCCCAAAAAAAGAGTCCTTTCCTTCCTGAGTGGAGGACTGTTTGTTTTAGAGCGATGTGCGTCTCTTCTTCTGGGTGTGGGAAGCTGCTCCTCCCAGAGTTCCTGGTTTCCTCTCGCTAAGGCCCCGCCACCAACCGGACTGGGTGGTGTCACTCAGACTGTCTGAAAAAGTTTGTGCAAAACAATAAAAAAGAAAATCAAATTTTTACCTAAATTCAGTCAGCAGAGACAAAGATGTTGTGTTTTATTTGGTTTGCAGATGGAGTTTGTGTGCCAGCAGTTTGCACTGATCTGATGCAGATCCATTCATTCTATTAGCCCTAAAAATAATTTCTATCATTTATAATTACTTACAGATGAATCTGCACTGCAAAAACATAAAATCTTGCCAAGTATTTTTTGTCTAGTTTCTGGTGCAAATATCTTCATACACTTGGAACAAGACAAAACCAACTTACAAGAAACTTTTTACTAAGATGTAGGAGTTTATTTTAAGTAAACAATTCCTTAATATTGATAAAAGAGTACCAGAATATTTCACCTATAACATGGGAAAATCATCAGGGGGCCATACAAAATACCTTCATTGCATTTTTTGGAGAAACTAATTTTTAACAAGACTGTAGCAAGTGGTTTCTGGTTGTAAAGTCATCAACAAAACATGTTTCTTTTCCAGCAGCCATTGCACAGCGGTAAAACCAGCTGACCAAATGTGCTGGAACTCTGCTGAAGTTGCTAAGTGACGGGCTAGGCTTAGCTGGGGTTGCTAGGTAACGGCGCAGAATGACTCAACAAACATTTGCTCATTTTCTAGACACCAAAGAGCCATCATTTTTTAATTGGATAATTCTTTTAAGCGCTTTGGCTGTTTTCAGAACCAGTTGAGACCCGAATGGAAAAACAAAACGTTCAAAATGTGAATTTTTAATTTTGCATAAAACGTCCCCTTTAAGATTAATCTGTGGGTAGATTCTGTTTTTGTGCAGAGTGTTTGTAATCAGAGCCACAAAAACTGTTGACATGAATGTAAACTAAAATATTTTATGTTATATTATGGCTGCATTAAATCAAAGCTACAGCATGAGGAGAGAGTGAGACTTCTCCTTCCATGAGTTTATCATAAATCTCATTTACTGATCCCTGACTGCCTCATTTTCACGTCATGACGGCAGCGGCAGCCTGAATCAGCGAGAACATCGTTCCCACAGCCTGTTTGCTCTTCGCCCGGCAGGAATGTCCACAGCTGATAAAACCCCAGACTTCATCCAAACACGTCTCCTCTGCTGGTATTGTTTGTCTTCACTGAGGAAGAGGAGGAGGATGAGGGTGGAGGTAGTGGCGTTAGTCAGGGTGGTCTGCTGCACACAAATTAGTTTCTCACCAAAGATGCTCCATCATTCAAACGTTTATGATCATCTGGCTCGGTAGTGATTTCCAGATGGATGTTTCTCACTTTTTATTACTTTTCCAGCCCACAGTGACGTAGGGTGGCGTGGTTTCATCCACTTACTGACTGAAGAAACGAGGGAATTCATGTCTAGGAGTGGCTTTTGTGGAGATCGTTACCCTCTGATGACGTAATGAGGCTCATGTTTTGTTCTGTGGATGTGGAGAAAGTTTGGGACAGTTTCCTCCACAGCAGTTTGGAGAGAACTGTGATGTTTGTACAACCAAAGCTGAGTGATCACCATCCCTGCACAGTTACTGGTGCAGAATGTTGGTGATGTTACTGGAAATCAGCCTGTCACCATAACCAATTCTGCTGCACAATAAAATGTCCCAGAAGTGATGGCGATAAACTAAAATACTGTTGTTTGTGACCATTTTCTCAAATCGTAATGGCATAAATAATGCAAGAACACTTTTACTTATTTTCTGAATTATTTACTAGAATAATTACAGCAACTTTTTCAACAACAAAAAGACCCACAACCTGAATATGCTATAAACAACATAGACTGTGTTGTTTCTCTGTATTATTTCCATCATTATTTTCCTCCAGCCTTTATTGTCTTACTCTCAGTTCTTATGGGGGCTAATGCTGTTTCATAAGGTGCAGTTTGGAACCAAAACTGCAACATTTCTTCCATTTTCAGCTTCTGAGGTTCTCTTTCACACTACAATGCATGAAACCAGGGGTCCCAATACGTGGATTGGTTTTGAGTCGATCTCGGCAGGTGACAAACTGAACGCTGCCAGGACGCTGAGACCAGCACTTCCAATTCTGATGGGCTTATCAAAAATATTCACTAAGATCCTAAACGTTCGTAGCTTCATTAAAAAAGAATTATAAAAAGTCAACGAAACATGTTAAAATTAATAATCTCAGTAATTATTGTTTCAACAAGGTGTTGCGCAATTCAGTGCCATTCGGTTCCATTAACAAAAAAAAGAGAGAAAAAAAGGGCTTATTAATAATCGAGAAATAAATATCAAACCTGGAAACTTGATATCGTAACGGACTGCATGTTGTGTTTTTAATATCTTTGCTCAGCTTGCAGGGCGCAGGCGGTTGCCACGGCAACGGGTGTGCTTAAGAGAGAGAGAGAGAGAGAGAGATAGAGAGAGAGAGAGAGAGAGAGGAGTGGTTTAGAGTTGATCGTCTGTTCGGGTTGTTTTACCTTTGTTTATCTTTGTTTATCTTTGTTTATCTTTGCTGTGGCTCATTACACCTGCTGTAGTTTCTGAACATTCAATAAACGACAAAATTGGACTATAGTCCAATTATAATTACTTTGTTTTCTGTCACTTTATTATTTCTGCTATAACTGATGTATATTCGCATATAAAATAAGTCAATAGAGTTTAATTTGCAATTTTTATGTCTTTGTGTGATGAGGTAGATCTCAGGTGGCTGGTGACAGAAAAAGAAGATCTTGCTCTCAAAAAGTTTGGGCACTCCTGTATGAAACCATCCAAACTAATTGAGAAACCTGTTCCTCTCCTCCCCTGTGAGGGCGCTGCAGCGAGAACCACAGGAGGAAACGACACGAAAGCCTTCAAAGAAGAAATGAGCGCAACTTCCTCTTTCACGAAATGTAAACAAAAATAGAGTAGCGTCAATTTTAGCGGTGGCGGATTTCTCTTTTGTCTGTGGCCTCCTGCTAGCGCTAAGCTAGCATGTTTGTTTTGGTTGTATTTACCCAGAATGCCCTGCGCGGTAGTCCTCTTCCTTTCTTTGGGGCGGTTTCTGCTCTGCTCTGCTTGGATTTTAGGCGCTTTTTTCAGAGTTACGCATTCATGCCTCCACAAACGAACCGGGTTTTCTAGACAAACGAGAAAGAGTTTGATTAAAGCGGACTAAACATAGCTGGTGTGAATGCATGAAACTGGGACATGAGATGAAAAACAAAGTGGTTTATCATTCAGATCTGAAATGATTCTGTGAAAGTGTTTGTCTAAAAGCTCTTTGGAAAGGTTTCCTTCACGTTTCGGTTTTATTTGTGACAGTGAGTAATGGCTGAGGGGCGGAGGGACTGTGGAAACTTCACGAGTTGTTCGGATGAAAAGGAAAAGAAGAAGTTCCCTCCCATGACATCACTCTGTCAGATGACCTCTGGGTGAATCAGACACACCTTTATATTTCCTCCAGGGCCGTTCACATAATGCTGCTTATTTACTAATCTAGGAATGTTTGTAATAAATCACAGAAACAAGAACAGCAGGATTCTCTCTTCTTTGATATAAACTTTATGATAACTGTGACATTTTGGTGCTTTAGGTGAATGCAAACTTTCTAGAAATTCCTCCATCCATAAAAAAAATTAACTATGCAAGGTGGAGCTGCAAAACTGCCAACACCAAAGAAGAAGTAATGTAACGTGTACTTTATGTTTAATTAGCTTCTGAAGCTTCACTAACATGGACAATATAACTGGTTCTTTAAATATCTGATGTTAGATTTCTTTTAACAAAGTTTCATCTCAATGGTTTTATTTTATTTACCATCAAACCAAGCAAAACTTTAAAAATGTCACAATTAGCCCTGTCACAATGACAAGTTTTGTCCCAGTAGTTATTGCGATAAACGATAATATTGTTGTTTTGAGATCATTTTCAAGTACTATAATGACATAATAATAATGAAAGAATGCATTCTCAAATATCATTAAACTTTAAATTTTCATGAACATTTAACACTGGAACTGAAAGACATTTTAAATATCCAAAATAAAATGAACAAAACAACAGAAACAACAAATAAAATGAATGATAAAGTCTCTGTAAACAAAGGGCTCGATGAGACCAAAGCACCAAACTGAAGACTTTTGTCATCCACTTTTGGTAGGAAGAGAAAAAACAATAAATTATGCAAATGGAAATTATTGAGCTTGTTTTAATTTATCAAGCGATTAATTGATTTATATTTATTGTGACAGAAAGAGCTGGATCCTTGTTCCATAACCCAGGAGAGCCTGAGCGCAGACGAAGAACACAAACCGAACACATGAGGACAGAAAAGTTAAAGAATGTTTTCCAATATTTACTGCAGAAACATACGGATGTAATGAACTTTGATGCATCATGAGGCTGAACTCTGGGTGTCAGGTTTCCTTTTGTTCTTTTTCGTTCCCCTGGTGGAGAGAATCAGGGTCTGTAGCTCCCCACAAGCTCAAACTCCACAAAGATGATTCAGATGTTGTTCAGCATTCAGAGCGCCCATCTGCCAGCCAGAAAGGCTGAACGTGATTCAGTCCAGAACGGAAAGAAAAGGTTAAAAAGCTCCCAAACCTTCATAAACATGCATCAAAGCAGATTTTACAAGTTGCACATGTAGGTCATTTCTCTGTGAGTTTCACATGTTTTCTGTTGTTGGTTAGATGAACAAATATCTGTTTTTGTCTCACCGCTCCTGTTAGGTTCACTATAAACAGTCACATCTGTAATCTAAAGCACAGAGTTACATTTACTTAAGTATCTTTTTCTCTTTTTTTGGAAAAAAAAAAATTACTTTTAGGAATAATTTTACAATGTTGTACTTTTTACTTTATACTTTTACTTTTATTATAAAGTATTTCTACTCTTAATTGAGTAAAATTTCTTTATTCTCTACCTACTGAATGAAAAACAAACATGTTTTAACCAAAGATTCACCAGACAGACACACACCTGCAGTTTTTCTTAAAGTTTTTTATTTAAAAAATTGATTTGGAAAAAAAATAATTTTGCCTAATTTTGTTGTTTTTTGTTACTTATATGAATTTTTGTCATTTTGGGTCTTAAAATACTAAAATTTCAATTTTTAACTTTACATTTTACAAATTTTAAATATTAAATGATTGATAATTTGATCAGCTACTCAGTACTTTAGTTACTTTTCACCAAATACTATTTTACTCTTGAGTAATTTCTTGGAAAGAGGTAAAGGATCTTGTTTTGAGTAAATACTTCTTGAATATAGTTAAAAAGTTTTTATTTCCACTTATAATGGGACATCTTCCCATGTTATAAGTGAAATAATCTTTCAGAGGAACTAGATATTTGCACTAGAATCTAGACCAAAACTACTTGTTGATATTTTGTGTTTTTGCAGTCTGCTCATTTATTCACCTTATACGTTTTTCTTTCTCTTGTGTTTTTATAATCTTTTTAATCATTTTCAAAGTCGTCTGCTGTAAATCTGAGAAGTTTTGTCCAGTTTGGTTGGAGCCTTTGCAGAGTGAAACAAAGGGGATTTGAATTTGTGACAGTTGTCTTGTTGAAGTGGGACTCATCATTAAAAAGGGAGGAAACAGCCTGGAAGAGGTTTGTCTTGATCATGTGGTGAAACGGGGGTTTTACCAGAACCTCTGGGACTTTGAACAACCAGCACAGCAGCCACTCCAGGAACCTCTGGCAGCACATGAAAGGATCAGAAAAAGTGTGTGTGCTGCTCTGCTTCTCACACCTTTTGTGACCCGCAGATGTTTTAGCGTCGAAATGCACGTAATGTTTCTGGAAAATTAGGACAAAGGTCCACTCAAGCTTTTGACTTTCTCCCTCTTGGCCCGTCTTGAAGCAAAACTGCCGCTGGTTCCCCTCGAAATGTGCATCTCATTACTCGGTTTGCAGCAGAAGTTTTCTCTCTCTGCCTCAGACTCTTCAGTTCATAAAATCTCTGCTGCAATCCTAACAAACCAAAGGCTGGCGGGGCGGACACACCTCTCCCTGCAGGAAGGAGTTGAGCTGCTGCGTGACTCGGAGGAGAGTTTAAAGACTCGGTTTGGCTCAATTTTATGGCCTCCTCTGATTCTGGACTTCCTCTCGCTGGGCGGCGTCGTGTCAAATCAGAGTTCAGATGAGGGAAATGCAGCAGATGCTGTGAGATTATTATAATTAAGAGCCTGACGTCACAGGTAACAAAAGCACTTCAACACTAAAACTGAAGTAATTCATTCATTTAGAAAATATTTTCATAGAAAAAAGTTTTAAAATGATAACAAAAATGTCTTTTGTGCTTGGTAAAAGATCATAAGCCATTTCTCCAGCCAGCGCTGGAATAGCACGTTTGTTTTTGGTTGTATTTACCCAGAATTCCCTGCGCTGTAGTCCAATTCCTGCTTTTGAAGCCATCTCCAGATTCAAACACCACCAGAGTTCATTTTAATCAAACCCAGATCTAGGTTTGTAGGCGGCCAGAGTTCGCTTTTTGGTCCACATCAAACCGGACTTTAATAAAACAGCCGTGAATGAAATCTAAGATCCGATTTAATAAACAATTAGATCATTTCAAACACTGACAACATTTTTATTAAAAGAACCATAGCTGCAAAATGGATTCTGACAAGACATTTGTTTTATTTTTTGTGTTTTTAAATCATCTTTGGGGCATTTTAAAAGGGAATCTTATGTGAATTGACTTTTTTGTGGCATAATTCTTGTCCTCGTGTGTCTTGGGGTTGAATGTTATTACCCCAAACATAGCAAACATCAACAGCAGCTGCACTGCAAAACATAAAACCTTACCAAGAATTTTTGGTTTAGTTTCTAGTGTAAATATCTTGGTACACTTCAAATAAGAGAAAAGTAATCTACAAGCAACTTTTCAGCTGGAGGCGCTTGTTTTAGTTAATAATTATTTACACTTGAGGAAAAAAATACTATTTCCATTGGTAGATTATTTCACTTATAACTTGGGAAAATGTCTTGTTATAAGTGAAACAACTTTTTAATCAGTATGGAGGAATAACAGACATAAAACAAGCTTCTATGTCTCGCTGAAAAGTTCATTTTAAGTTATTTTGGTCTTAATTCAAGAGTGTAAAGATATTTCTAACAGAAATTGGACAAATGGCAAATAGTTAAAATAAAAGTTAAAAGTAAAGAGATTTTCTGCTGATTGCAGGAAGTAGAACCTTAAATGATGCTGAATGTCTCTCAGTTGTTTATCGTCTTGGAGAGTGTTTGTGGATCAGTTCAGTCAGAACATTTATCAGCCAGACCGTCGTCTGGGTTACGCCGGTCCCGCCAGCTGGTCAGGGAGCCGTCGGATCAGGTCCGTTTGACCCGCTTTAGCTCCAGACTGCACAGCTGTTTCATGCAAGAGCTCAGCTCATTATGTTTAATTGTGGAGAATTTCAGCAATGTGCAGTCGGCTGTGCTGCAGGCTGGAGTTTCACGCGGCTGTTTGCCGTTTCTGCCCTGCAGATAAAGGTTCTGTGCAACCCTGAAGTGTGATGTTTATGTATTATTTATATGCCTTGCAGAAATGTGACAGTTTCAGTCCTCCTAGACTCATATTTTCCACTGGGTGAGCATAGATCTTTGTGCAGTCAGCGGTTTTTTGTTTTGTTTTGTGATGCTGATTTTATAGAGAAAAGGTTAAAAGCTGAAGACTGGTGTAGTGAACATGTATTTTTACATTTTTGCCATTTTCTGCTGGCCTTGTTTTAACCCTTATTCTGTCAGATTTCAACAGTAGATTTACTGGTTGAAAAATAGAACCAGACTGAAACTAAATGTGGATTTTCATCCAAAAAACATGCATGAAACATACATGAATTCTTTGTAAATTTGAATCTTTGGTGAAACGTTCATTAGCAGAATCTTCTGCATAACATCTAGTTGTGTTTTCATTAAAATGTGTGCAAAACTTTGTCAGTAACTGCATTTCCACTGACCATATAATTGCACAATTTGACACTTCAAAAATAAATTTGCTTAATAGAAACATACCAATTCTGAAAAAAAGAAAAACGTGTTTTTTGGATTAAAAGTTTTATGTGCAAGGATGAGATGTTTTTTCTTTGGCATTTTGAAATTGGTTTTGCAAAAGTGCAATGAAAACTTGATCAAGAACCTGCTGGTTAAAGAGAAAAAGACGTGTGGTAGGATGGTGATGTAGCATCATGCTCTTTAATTACTCACTGCTGGAACGAACTTATTCATGTGATTTTGATCATTTTCCTTATTTAATGGAAACTCTGGAATTGGGAAATGGTTATTTTTTTATGACATTAGCAGAATATCAGCACATGTACACTTGTAATGGAAATGCAGCTAATATTCCACTGATGTCGAAAGAAACACAATTTTGCAATTTCATTAAACAAGAAACAGGATTTGACCCTTGAGTTTGACACATGTGCTTTATCTGGTTTATCGATCCATTCTGGCACAACCGAACATTTGTGATCTTAGTGTTATGGGGTTCCATTTGTGTCAAAAATAAGTAGAAGTCATATGTGTAGATGTGTCGTTGCTATGTGTCGTTGGTCTATGTTGCATCTGCATGTATTAAACGTGCTTCATTAGTAAGTGGATATCTTCCGTTGTGGGGACTTTCCTCCTCCAGATTCCCTCCTGTTTGTTGATGAACTCCTCCAGCAGGCAGCGCGGCCCTGGCTGGAATGACAACCACGTGAGGCACAAAAAGTGACGCACGCAGACCCTGCAGGAGCCCGCGTAATGAGGCTAAAGACGCTGACGGCAAGCACCTGTCAAACCTCATATCAAGTCTCTCCATTTTTCCAGCTTCGGGCTGGCTTCCTCTGAACCCGAGCAGCCGGGCAGCAGACGCCCTCCAAGCATCGCGTGTCCCATAAATGTGTTAGCGATCCGCGCGCCGGAGGGGTGGTGAGCTCCCAGAAGTGACACCGTGTGTTGTAGGGTCTCCTCTGACGCAAGGAAACCTTTCAGTTGTAGTGTCTGGTGTCACTCGGATGCATAGCAACGCAAATGCTGCCTATAAATATACTTCCCTGTCCGGGCTATTTTAAAACCAATAGGGTCAAACCGAAGTGTTCAGCTTCCTTTCAGTGTTGGAGACAAAATAAAGTAAAAAACTGTAAACGAATAAACTTCTGTAAAGGGAAAGCAATGAGTCAGCAAATACTGTTATGTAAGACATAAAGGGTACTCTGCAAAAACACAAAATCATACCAAGAATTGTTATTCCAGTTTCTAGTCCAAATATTGGACAAAACGGACTCTTCAGAAAGATTTTGAAGCTTTTTAAAGTCAATAATTCCCTGATATTGACGAAAAAGTATTTGTACAATTGGCAGATTACATGGGAAAAATGTAAAGTTTTGTTGTTGTGGGGAATTTGGTTGTGGATTTTAAGAAACAGGCTTGAATTAAACACTGTTTCCATCACAGAAGAAGAAGTGGAGGAGGGTGAGGAGATGAGGGTGGACTTGTTTCTGCCATCATCTGTTACACTGATGGCAACAAAAAATCTTTCCGTAAAATGTCCAAGTAGCTATTGTGGTAAACAATAATAATGTTGTTATGAGACCATTTTGAACTAATATATTGATAATCGCATAACAATGAAAGTTTTCCCTCTCAAAATCAATAAACAACACTAAGCAAGTATTTGTGATCTAGTTTCTAGTACAAACATCTTAGTACACTTGAAATAAGACAAAACTAACTTACAAGTAGTTAAGTTAGTATTATTAACTTAACTATCCTTAATATTTATGAAAAACTTCGAGCTCCACTTGCAGATTATTTCACTTCTGGGAAATTTCTTGTTATGAGTGAAAAAAATAAGCCAATTTAATTAGCACTTTTTGATCAATATTCAATTATTATTGACTCAAAACAAACTCCTGTAGCTTGCTGAATCAAATTATTTCTTAGAAAAACAAAACAGTTCAGATATAATTATTGTGTGTGTGTGTGTGTGTATGTGTGTGTGTGTGTGTGTGTGTGTGTGTGTGTGTGTTTGTGTGTGCCAGTGATTACAGGTTGCTTTCTGTGACTAGAAAGCAACCTGTAGTGTTATATTTTCCTTTTTATTATTGTCTTGTATATAAATTTTTATGACCTATCAAGGTACAGCTCATCAAATGGTGACATTTATGTTTGAACTGTTCCATTTCACCATTTTAGGTCAATTTTATTACTATTTTCCATCAGAAAACAACCAGAAAGCAAAGAAATATCCATAAACATTATTATTTCTATCAGTTGTTTCTGAAATCTGCACCATGTTGGAGAATCAGTGGCTTTATTGAAACTCATCTTGTTATACATGCAGTAACTTCAAGAGTTTACATAGTAGACCATGAAGATAAGTTCAAACTTTGCTACATAAAGTTTATTATCAAAAACGATGTGGAGGATTAAAGTTCTTCAGGAGAAAATACATGAAAGGTTAAATAGTTTTCTCCAGAATATCATGTACATTATTATGATTCTGGATTTTCCCGTTTCCGTCCTCCATTCTGGGCTGTTTTTTCTTTCCCCACAATCCTTCCTGTTGCAATCAGCCGCCCCAAGCAGCAGCGGATTAATGCAGGACTTCCTCTCCACTGCTGTGCACAGTGGTAATTCAGTTTAATTGGGTTTCGTTCCTCCTGGCTGTGTTCCCAGCACTCCAGATGCTCGTCGTCTGTTTGACAAATAAACCCCTGCCAGTGTCTTCAAAGCCCGCAGCGTCTGAGCTTTTGCAGGTCGGAAACGCTGCGATGATGCCTGATAACGTCCCAGAGAGTTTGGCGGGTTCATGTGAAAATGCTCCTCCGGTTGGTGACCAGGGCGGTTTGACTCTCCCGCCGCCTCTCCTTCTTCCGCTCCAGCCGCACCCTCCAGCAGACGGCGCTGGACGCCAGCAGCACCAGCCCGGCCGACAGCAGCACCAACCCGAAGTAGGAGATGGTGGATCCGTGAGAGTTGAAGCTGTACGCCACGGCGGTGACCACTATGCCGGCGATGAGGACCACCACACCGAACGGGACGGTGCAGCGGTAGCAGGAGAGCTCCGCGCCGCCGGTGGCTGCCGTCAGCTGGACCTCGTTCACCAGGGGGATGTTCAATGTCGTCATGGCGACTGGTGGTTGCTCGGTGGCTTTGGGCTTCTCAGAGGTCGCTGGCGTCTTCATTGCGTCCTTGTTGGGTTCGTCTGGCATCGCAGGATTAGGATGAACCGACTACAGTTGGCTCCTCACTGCGGCGCTCTGGGTTCCCAGTCTGAGGAGAGACAAACCAACCAGTAAGCAAACCAGAAGAGGTTTGGATTGATCCAAAATCAATCGAAAATATCGATAATATCAGCGCACAACCTTTTACATTCTGAGGTGTGTGTGGACACTGCGGTGTGACTCTGTTTTAGGGTTTTTTCACATCTGATAGTCTGATAGACTTCCCTAGTTTGGAGACCAGAATTGCAACATTTGCTACATTTTCAGCTGCTGTGATTCACTTTCACACTTTTTTACTGAGTCAAATGATCCAAACTAATTGAAAACCTGTTCACCTCCTCGCCTGTGGGGGCGCTGCACCAAGAACCATAGAAGGAAATGACACAAAAACCTCTAAAGAGGACACTGAGTGCAACTTGCTGCTTCACAAAATGCAAACAAAAATGCATACATGCATTTTTCGGCTCTTTTGGTGAGGTGTGAATACATGTATTCACACCTCACCAAAAGAGCCGGGCTTCCAAGACAAATGAACTTCAGTTCAATTAAAGTGAACTAAACAGGTCTGGTGTGAATGCAACCGCAGATCGCATCATTTTCAAACACACAAACAGATAAAGGTAATTTTTATGCCTTTGTTTTGGCGCCCCCACTACCACAGCACCCATATGCAGGAGAAATCATGCATACCCACTAATGGTTATTGCAGTAATTGATTAATTGGCTAAAAATAAATTGGCATGTTCTGCAGGATTTCCATTTAACTTATTTTTGTTTTTACACAATATTAGAAATATATTAAAAGATGCAAATAAGAAAATAATTAAATTAACTTTTTAAAATTAAAAAATAAAACTGTTATTGCCTGACATAATAATAGCAATTCTTTTGTGTATGCTTGGTCATTTGTAGCAAAGGATGCATCTGCAGCTAAAAACAAATACTGCGTACTAATCTGTTTATACTTTTGGTTAATAGATAGATAGCCAAAGGTGCTTAATTGGAGGTTCATTTATTGTTCTTTCAGGAAATGAATTTTAGTCTGTATCTTCAGGTAACAATTATTAAGTTAGATGACAATTATTTCTATAATCATGATTAATTGGATAAATCGTTTCAGCCCTGGTCAAAAGGTCAAGTTTAGTTGCTCAACGCAGAAGAAACGAGACTGAAGCAGATGTTTCTGGTTTGATTTCCACATCACATTTCACAATTCGCCAGCCCACTCTGACCACCACACACTGCTTCAATAAACCAATGTAACCTCTTTGCACAATCCAGGCCGCCTCTCAGCCCAGTCAGGGGAGAATGACGCAGGTCCGCTCAGCCCGACACGAGCTGAGACATTCCCTGGAGAGCGCGGGATACGGAGCGCTCGCTGAAACGCAAGAAGCTCTGAAATCACAAGCAGTTTCACAACCGTCCCCTTCTTTCTCCCGCCTGTGTGTTTTCCCAACGCGAAGCCGGGATTCAGACACTGAGGGACAAACAAGTTGCTTCATCACAGCCAGATGCTGCTGGAGTTCATCTTTCTTATCCCAGAACAGTCACTGCATGTAGGAAGCTTTCGTGGAGGTTTGTTTTTTCACTGCTGATACTGGACCTCAGGTTCAGCGTCAGTCTTTGGGTTAAAGCTGAAGTTCCTTCACATTCCAGCATGTGGCTGAAATGTTTGATTTTTGTCTAAACTAGGTGACAGATTTCTGTTTGTTAGTATTAAGCATCCCGTTGAAGAGGGAGGGACACAGAGGGAACAGAAAATCAGTAATAATGACTTAATTTGTTCATGTCTCTGAAAGTAAAACAACTCAGAAAACAACTCAGAACCAGAAAGTGTCCACACCAGAGATTCACAAAACATTTTGTCCAAGTTAAGGTCCAGTGTCAGCTGTCTGAATTATCATTTTCTCATCAAAAATTATCTCATCAAAAATTATCATTTTCTCATCAAATCCCCAATGTCAGTCCTCTTAGGCTGAACGATATGCATGACAAACAACATAAGCATTTCATATCAATCAATATAGATAATTATTGATTTATTTTTTTGCCAAACTGGTGGCATGATCTTTCCTGTTTTATCAACAGTTTTCAGTTCATGCTGCTGTTTTTTTATTTTTAAGCAATTAGAAGGCACGGCAGCGAAACCTGAAACTGCTGCCGCACAAGTGGCTCAACAAGTTGTTGCTAAGAAACCAAGGAATGAGTTGCTAGGTAACCAAAGAATGAGTGAGTTGCTAGGTGAGTGAGTTAGTGTATTCCTAAAACCAAGCTGGCTGAGAGGTTGAGCGACTAAAAGCCTTTCCATTGCCTACATCCCCCAGATTGCAGTGCGGTTCTGGATCAGAGTTCAGTGAAATTATTGAACATTTTATCAGATCAATCAAATGCTACTTCTCCATCTTTGGTTCTGGTTCTGGGGATCCAGAGCAGAACCAGAAGACCTGAGAGGGCTGAAATGTTGATACAACAGCAGCAGATCTTTAATGTATTGTGGTGCTATGCCGTTCAGAGATTTATAAACTACCAGTATGTTGAAGTCTATCTGCTCTATCTTCTTGGTTTTAGTCAGAACTCCAGCAGCAGTATTCTGGATCAGCTGCAGCTGGAGGATTTTTTAGACAGACCTGTAAAAACACTGCTGCAGTAACCAATGCAACTGAAGATAAACACATGATCTAGTTTATCTTGCCAGGACATTAGTCCTTTAATCCTAGAAATATTCTTCAGGTAATAAAAGGCTGAATTTCTAACTGTCTTTAAGTGTCTCTGAAGGTTCATGTCTGAAATCACACACCAATATCACTTCCTCAGACAACCGATGTATTAACTGATTAAAAATACTTTAAACATCATATTAAAAATTAGACATTTTATCGGCTTTGATGGAAACCAGCACATCCCATTTCTTACCGACCATCACAAACACATGAACATTTCTTAACATAAAAATCTGGAGGTAGAAGAAACTTAAACGTGTTTCACTGTTCGGTCTTTCAGTAGGACGAGGATCAAAACATGCGGACAAAATCAACAAATTGTTCAGCAGAAACAAAATCAACTTTCTTTCTGTGAAATGTTGTGAGGAAATGAAGTTATTTGATCAGATAACTGAAAACTTAATTTCTAAGATTTTTTTCCACTTGTAAAATGTTGCATAGATTTATTTCTTGTTTGCTACAATGTTATAAACAATGAATGAATGTTCTTGGTGTTCTCAAGTAATTTCTAGAAATATTAAAACTGCAACAAGGTGCATTAATTGAATAGATAAGATATTAAAAACTATTTTTAATGACTGTTGGGAATTTTGTGCATAGTGGACCCTGTTTAAATTTCAGATCTTAAAGAGATGGAATCAATCTATGCATACAAACATTAAAAACTTCAGTGAAAAAAAATCTCATAAAATCCTCTGAAACTGCAGGCTGGTCGTTATTTTACTTATTTGAGGAACAAACAGGAGCCTTTTGCTTTTATATAATAAAACTGCTGCTGGTGGTTAAGTTTGCTGCAGAAGTAAAAACCAAACATTTACATTTCCTTGAATAAATTTGTAGAGTTAATTATTTAGTGTGATTTGTTACCATCCAAGCTAAAATTAAAGAAATCAAAAAGGAAAGTTTCAGAAGATTAAATCGGGTTAAAATGATGTAGCAACAAGGGACCTGAAATGAGTTAAACCTTTATTATCCCATAGATTAACTTACAAATTCAACTTCCTTTATTTACATAGCGATAATTCGCAAGAAAAGCAACTAAATGAATAGATAATCCTCAGAAACATCTAAATAAATCCATCAAGCCAGATTATATTCACCAAATTAAATACAGAAAAGTGGAATTAAATCTACTGAAGGCGGCATAAAATCATTTCAAGATTAATTAAATTAGTTGAAATTAGAAAAATTAAAAGTATTTGTTACCTCATGAGTTATTCCAACACCAAGTTTCCGAACCGCTGCAGTAAAAGTCGCTTGTTTCGGAAGCAAAGTGGGTCATAAAGTGTTCTGGCTGGTTCGGTTCGGGCTGCAGTCTGGACTCTCCTGTAGTCCTGAGTAAAAAAGCCTGGGAGGCGAACTGCCATCCTCACCGAGGCGGACCGTGTCAAGTATCGATGACTGCGTCAAGTTCACTGTGATCAGGGAAACACTTCCGGTTGAGATTTTCAAAATAAGATAAATCATAGCCGTCTAAAACAGCCAAAATGTAAAAAAAAAGAGAGAAAAAAGATCTGATTTCGTTATATTTGTTCAATTTGAAAGTCAAACATCTTGAAATTAAATCTGATGTTTTATCATATTAATAAAGTACAGAAGTTTAAAATTACTCCGCCTTTAAGTTGTTTGGAAAAAACAACTTTAAAAAATTGAGATAAATTTTAACAAGTAATCAAATTAATTTTATTTAAGTAAATATATTAAGTTTAGTTAGATTTTTGGACACATTGTTCTGAACTGGAACTCCAAAATTTTTGCTAAATTCAGTTTCAAAAAAGAAAGAAAATGTTGACAATTAAAACTCATTCAATTTAATTCAAATATTGTCTAAAGTATTCCCCGTTTCTTATGAACATTTTATTTGTTTGTCCTTACAATATTTCTTCCTTCCACTCAACTTTCCTTAATACTAGAATGCGGGACACAGATTCTTTAGCAAAACTATTGTTCTTGTTATTATTTATTTATTTATTTGTCTTTTATAGAGCATGTCAGTGACTAACAAGTAAGCAGACTTTCCAAAACATGGATATAAATACTTCTTATTTACTAATTTCCTAGTTTTATCTTCATTTTACTTTAGAAAAATATTATTATGCAATATCATTAAATTGTTGTGTATAATTTGTTTATATTCACCTTGTGTAAATTACTGAATAAATTAAAAACTAAAGAAATCATAGTGTCCAGTGTTGGGCGGTAACAAGTTACATTTACTGATTTAAATTTAGCCTACTTAAGTCTTTTTTTTTTTTTTAAAGATGTACGTTTAGGAGTATTTCTACTACTGTGCTTTTAACTTGTACTTGAATAATTTTATTATAAAGTATCTCTACTCTTACACGAGTAAGATTTCTGGATTTCTACCCACTGAATGAAAAACAAACACGTTTTAACCATTAATTCACCTGACACAGACACACCTGTTTCATAAGTTTTATATTGAAAGAAACTGATTTGGAAAAAAATATTTTGTCTGTTTTTTTTTTGTTTGTTTGTTTTTGTTTTTGTTACCTATATGAATTATTGATATTTTGGCTCGTCTGGTGATGTCATTTTTAAATATGAAATGATTGATCATTTGATCAGTTCTTGACTTTTTACCATACAAACTTTGCGCAGAGTCGTGACTGTGTCCAGTCTTTAATTTTGGTATTTCTAAGCGGAAGCTGTGAGTTTGTGTCCGGCCAGGCAGCTCGGTCAGCTGGCGGCCGCTGTCAGAGGAGCCGATCCGCCGTCATGTCGCTGCAGTTCGGGGATGAGGAGTTCCAGAGCGCCTGGCAGGAGCTGGACGAGCCGCAGCTGGACGGATGGGAACTCTTCACCGAGGCGATGGGGGTCCAGATCCACCGGCGTTACGACCGGGTAGGCAGAACCGAGCCGGTCCGACTGAACAGAACCTCTGCAGAACCTGCAGCAGGTGTGTAAATAACGCACATGAATACCGCTCAGCCCTGGCCTCTTGAAACAAAAATAGATTTTTTTATTATTATTTTGTTTTATTAATAATACTTCACCTGGGATGTCCTAGCGGCCAGAGGCGGAAAAATCCGGAACTGAGCGAGAGCTTGTTGATTTACTCAGAAACCACCTCAGCAGGTTCTCTGCAGCCTTCAGGAGACTGGAAATTTTTACCAGAACTGGAAAAGCAGGTCATTGGGAACTGAAACTAAGCATGGAAAAATGAAATCATTTTAAAAGGGTGTAAATCCAACCCTTTTTAAAGCTTTAGACCATGGCATAATGTTATGTTGCTTTAATCTCCCAAGGCAACCTTTCAGCTGTCCAAAACGCCTTGGTGAACCTCCTGCTGGCCACTCAGCTCCTTCAGACTAACCAGCAGCAATTAGCAAACATCAGCGGATCTGCTGAACTCATCACTGCTCATCACTCAGTGCAACACTGGTAAAAATGTTTCTAAACCAGGGGTGTCGAACTCCAGTCCTCAAGGGCCAGTGTCTTGCAACTTTTAGATGTGCCTCTGCTGCACCACCTGAATAGAATAATTAGGTCATTAGCAGGACTCCGGAGAACCAATCTACACAAGGAGGAGGTAATGAAGCCATTTCATTCCAGTGTTTTGTACCTGTGGCACATCTAAAAACTGCAGGACGGCGGCCCTTCAGGACTGGACTTTGACATTTGTGCTCTAAATGGTTAATAGATGTGATAACTTCCTGAAAGTAGAGTTTCAGAAAGAGCAGGAGTTTTTAAAGAGACAGAGGCCCAATTTCAAGTCGTTAAGGGGCAGTATTATTTATTCTATAGTAATGTTTATTAAAACCTGTTGAAGTAAATCCAATAACTCTGCCGGTGCGGGAGAGAGAAGGAGTGAAGACACACCTTCCTTTTGCTGGTTGCAGGAAACTGGACTTTATGAGTACAAAGTTTATGGAGCGCTGGACAGCTGCGACCCAGAACTCTGTGCAGACGTCTACATGGACCTGATGTATCGGAAACAATGGGACAGTTATGTGAAAGGTAAAAAGACAAGTTCACACGCCTTTGTTATTTTAGAATGTCTTTGGAAAACTCAGATTTTTGTTTTGGGTTTCATGCACATCTGCAGCACCAAGCAGGTAACATGTTCGCTGCAGCTGGTATTGGTCGGTTCCATCCAGAAAGGAAGGAATGGTCCAGTGTGGATGTAGTTTGGTTGAGCTACAGACCGGCGATGAGGCAAAGTGGTTAAAACAGGCAGAAACACATCAGATACTGAAACTGGGTCAGGTGTTTTAGTTATCGATTATTCTGATGATTAATCAGCTAAAAGAGTAGCTGCATTGTGCAGATTTTTCATATAAGCCTTTTAGGAATACACCCATCCACTTTTCCACTTCTGATACCTTTATCGATATCTGAGGTTTAGTATCGGCTGATACTGATCCAATACAGAAAGAGTTCTGAATTGACTTAAACGTGTTTCTTTTTAAACACAGACATAAATTAACTGAATGTCAAATGTATTTGATAACGCTGCACCAGCACAGCTCATTTAAATACACCAGTAACTCACAAGCTTGGTCAAAAATGGACTGATACAGATAGTAAAATAGGATCTGTGCATCTCTAATTAGAAATGCATCAAAAGTTGCAAATAAACAATGCAATAACATAATTTGTTTATTGATTTTTGCATTAATGACTAATAAATTGAGAGCAAAATGTGCTTAAAAGAATATATATATATATATATATATATATATATATATATATATATATAACAGTAATTTGAACCAGGTGAAGCCAAAACTGCCACTGGTACAAATATTTACAGATAAAGATTTTTCTTTTATGTTAAATGCAAAATGTATTTATTTTTTGTTCTCACGGTTGTGAGTATGTTGTTCTTTTTTGAGTCAGAATACTCCAGTTAACAATTAACTGGTTGCTAAATTAGTTGACAATTGTTTGAATAATCGATTTATCATGATTAATCGTTTTAGCAGTAGAGGACACAGAGAATGTCCCAGATTGCATCCAGACCTCACCACTCCTTTCAGGTTCTGCACAGCAGCTGCTTATTGTTTGAAATATTAGAAATAATTAGATTAGTTTTGCTTTCTATGTTCTTGTTTAACAGCTTTTAGAAAACACTTTTAAAGTTGATGTGTTCATTTTGTAGTTTTGAGATGTGTCTGTCTTGTTTTATGTGTTGCAGTAAAAGCCATCAGAAGGTTAAAGTTATGTCTGTAAAATATGCAGCTGTGTTTATTTGAGCCTCCATGACTAACAGGAAGATTCAGCTGGAAATCTTCTGAATATTTGGGTCAGTTTGGGAAGCAAAACTCTAACATCAAGGCCGAATGTTTAGAACTTTGACAAATGTTTGAGGATGTTGTTTTTACCACAAACTGCAAAAAATAATGGAAAAACGGCAAATTACTCAACAAAAACTGCTTCTAAGTATTACATTATTAATGGTTATAACAAATAAACTGATATAGTTTGGTACATGAAAATGAAATGGTTGACTTACAGAGGAAGATAAAATGGAAAGTCATGGAAGCAAAATGTTCCTGAGAAAAAGATATAAATTAAACTGCTGCTGGGAAATTACTGCTTTCAGTGCTGCTTTATGAAGCTTTTTGTTATTTTTTTGTCAGAGCTCTATGTGAAGGATTTCGATGGACAAACAGCGATTTACTGGGAAGTGAAATACCCGTTTCCTCTGAAAAACAGAGACGTATCCTTTAGTTCTCAAAAACAGACGACTTCCTTTCCATTTTTATTCGTTACTTTGTAGTTATGACGATTTCATGCAATCTTAACATCCATGTTCCCTGACTGCTCTGACCTCAGTATGTTTACGTAAGGGAGCGGAGAGACCTGGACATAAATGGCAGAAAGATCTTTGTGATCCTGGCCAGAAGCTCGCCGGAGACGGCGTGTCCAGAGACGAGCTCCGCTCTGAGGGTGACCGACTACAAGCAGAGCGTCGCCATGGAGAGCAACGGAGCCGGCGGCACTAAAGGTGACCAACAGCTGATTAATATGCAACAAAGCTGATGAAAATCTGATTCTGGATTAATAATTTGATTAATTATAGAATAAAAACTGTGATACTTTACAAGAGAAAATATAAGTAAACAATGATTATGTTACACTGAGAGGTGTGGTGTGGAAGAAAAACTCCTCAAAGCTGGCTGTAGCATAAACAAAGGTGGTTTATTAGGCCTCCTTCAGCACAGCATAGCTCACGGACAAGACAAAATGACATCTTTCCCATCAGTCTCTTAGCTTTCAATCTCTCTGCTTCAGACTCTCAAGCTTTCTCCCTCTCCTTGGCTCAGCCAACAGTCCCCTTATATATTGTTGTCCCCACCTTCTCAATTAACTGCCCAGCCAATCAAAGTCCAGCAAACATGGGCCTTTCTATAAAAGAGCTGGGTTTGAGGCGGGCCTCCTCTTTGGTAGGTTCCAAGATGGCTGCTACAAGGACACACCCAAAAGGTAACAAACATTTCACAAACAAAAGGATCACATACACACATTCTAGAACTTAAATGTTACAGAAAATATTATTGCTTCTTAACAGATTACTTCTGGAGTTCCCCCAGGCTGCTTTCTCGGGCCCCTATAATTAATAAAATCTATTCTACAAGAAAGAAAATCTAAAACAAAAATTATTCTTGGTGTTCCACAAGGCTTGTTTCTGAGGCCACTTATATTTAATCCTTAATGTCCTAAATTTAAAATCTCCGCCTGGATGTTTTTGCTTATTTTAATTATTTTTAAATGTCCAGTGAGTAAATATATATTTGCCCATTTATCCATAACAACTGAAACTTTCAATATGTAGCAAGTTATTTTCACAATTTATCGTCTATTAAAAGAATCGCTCAGATTAATTTCCTGCTACAGTGGGGGTGAAATTACCGTAATAATCCGATATTAGCTGGGAAGCACAACGTCTTTGCTCCGAGAGGGAGATCAGCACCTCCACTAGTTTCAGTTCACTGGAAACCACCTTCTGACTGTTGGAGGGTTACATTTCTTTTCTTAGTGTGATCAGCTTAATGTTTTAGCCGTTAGCAGGTGAAACCCTCATGTGAGGACTAATCTTGTGCTGTGTTTCAGTGTTCATGAACTACTTTGATAATCCTGGCGGTATGATCCCGACCTGGCTGGTGAACTGGGCAGCGAAGGTGAGGGCAGTCATGTTCAAAACGGTCTAAACAAAGCACAGAAATTATGTTGAAAACCTGCAAAATGAGATGTGTTGTTTTTGGAGATGACTCACCAGGTGTTTTTTCCCCTTTAAGTTACTTTAATTAAAGCATTTTCCAGAATCTTATAAATGAAAGTAAAGCAGTTCTCACATCTCTGCAACTATCTGCATGTTCAGACATTTGGTTTTTCCTGCCGACTCTCTGGGACTCATTTCTCCCCTTGCTTTACGATTCTGCTGGGGTTTTGTTTACTGGTGTGTTGTAGACTGACGTCATTGGTTCCCCTTCTAGGTGGGTCTTTTTGGCTCATCTTCTGAGCTAATGTGTGTTTTTGTTTTGTTTTTACTTCTTCCAGAGCGGGGTTCCAAGCTTCATTAAAGATCTGCAGAAGGCCTGCAACAAGTACAAGTCGTACTGCGAGAAGAAATGAGAGCAGCTCACTGGAAAAACACGAAATCTCACCAAGTGTTTTTGTCTAGTTTCAAGTGCAAATATCTTGTTATACTTAAAATAACTTACTAGAAATGTTTCACCAAGATATAGGAACAACTGCCAGATTATTTCACTTATAAAAGACATTTTTCTGTGTTATAAGTGCCAGTGGAACTATTTTTTTTCACCAACATTAAAGAATTTAAACAAGCTCTTATATCTTGCTGAGAAGTTATCTGTAAGTCATTTTAGGTTTATTCCAAGTGTACTGAGATATTTGCATTAGAAACTGAAGTTACTTGGTGAGTTTTCTGTTTATGCTGTGCTGATGGTGACTGGCTCATGCTGAAGAGTTTTCTTGCTGCTCTGTTTTCCGTTTTTGCGTTTGGCGGCTATGGGGTTGTGTTCAAGGTGCATGTGGTGTGTTGGTTTTTGCAGCTCTTCCTGTTTACTTGGCCATAAAGCGAAAGGCTGCTGTGAATTGATTGTGTTCCCAGTTGCTGGTCTACTCCTCTCTTTTCAGGGGATATTTTCATTTAATTGACTGTTTAGTTGATATGAAGATGTCAATCATTCCTTCAGGCTGTATTTACCAAAACGATCTTTTTGCACGGGATTTCATGACCTTGTCTTGTTTACTGTTTGTGTTGATTGAGGGAGATTAAATATGTTTTACTGAGTTGGGATATTCAGTAAAATATCAGAACTTCTGCATATGGATGCTGGATTACTTCACGCTCCTTTTGTCCTGGTGAATGGAGCGTAGCTGTGTCAATGCAGATAAATTCATTTTAATTCACCGATGCTGCTTGTTTATTCTCTCAGCTAAAATCAAATTAAAATGACATAATTTATATGTTATGAAGTTTTGGTATCAATCCAATACCAAGTAAATACAGAGCCAGTGTTGGTGACACAAATCATTTTTTACTGTTTACGTTTGTTGTATCATCAAAAGTTTGACGTTTGATTTTTTTAATGATTTTTCATTTGAATTGTTTTGTTAAAATCATGAATATCATTTGGAAAAAGTTTATCCACAAAAGACTTTAAAAACATCTCAACACCAAAAACAGAAACAGTAGAAAAACAAAAATGTGTTTTCTTCCCCAAATAAAGTATAAAAAATGATAAAACATCTATAATACAGATAAACGTTATTTTGAAAAATAACGAATCAGAATCAATAGTTTTTAGGACAACTGATTCTCAAACAATCTCCCCTTTGCTTTGCTTTTACACTCACAAGATGGCGGCTTAAAATGGACACAAAGGTTTCCGGCTCTGTTTATAAATCCATTTTAGTCTTATGTGTCCCTTTAATAACCGTTAATTAACAATTACAACAATTTATTTATGAATACCAGCAGTTTGCTACCTAATTGAGACAAAAAAAACTGAGAAAGATTTACTTTTTTTTTTCAAACCAAATTTTATTTCTAATTGCTAAATAAGCTTTTGCATTTACATATGTATCATCAACAAAGACAATAACTACATATAGATTTGCCTTTATTCATCTCTCAAGGTGGTTTCAGGTGGTTTCAATCACGCATGCGCATTGGATTCATCTTCAATCGTTGACCACAGAACTACGTTCTGTTAACGAGCAGCGCTAATTTAGGCTAAAAGGAGACTTTTCCATTTTCCCTGGAAATGGAAAAGCTGCAGAAATTGAAAATCCACTCTGGAAGCTAACAGGAGAAGCTTAGCTTCAGGGAGAAAACCAACTCGTCTGGATGTTGAAGAGGTGTGCTGCTGATTACCTGCCTGTTTCTGATGAGAGAGGAGGAAGCGGGGTGCGCACCATTTATCAACCGGCGCGGCGGGCGGACGATTCCTAACGGCTCCGTGAATCAGGTGGGCGGTTCAGATTGGTCCTGTCTGACACGTGACACATTCAAACGACTGGTTCTTTAGATTCAGATATACATATATTTAAAAATATCTTAATACCAAATAGTTAAAAATCTGTTACACAATGTTAATATGTGTGACAGTGAATATTCTTTATTTGTGCAAATCTTGGACATATTTTCCAATCTCTGTTTAAAGAAAAGAGACAAAAATTATCCTTTAAATTTTAAACCCAAGAAATCAGGAAGATGTGCTACATTCATAAATTATTGCACTGGTTTATTCCCCTTATGTTTTCAGCTGGATTTAACAGAAAAACTGCCTGTATTGGACTTATATTTTTGGAAATTTTATTTTCATTATCTCACTGTATTATTTAAAAGATGAAAGTAGCACCAGAAACTCTTAGTGTCACATGTCAAGGAAAACCTGCTGAATTGATTGTGTTGTTTTTCTGTTCTCCTCCAGAAAATCTAAAAACTTCCAATTCCAGTGGAAAGCGAAGTGGCTTCGCTCCATGTTGGACGTCGTCTCCAGAAAAAACAGACTTTCATAAGGTTGGTGAGAGCTAAAGCAGGAATATCATTCACTTTACTGTCATCTATAGACGGATGCTATCTGAAATAGTTAAAGTTAAAAAGTGTGATGCTCTTTTTCACTCCGTGCTGTTTACTTTTAAAAATAAGGTGGGAAAACCTTAAAGTTCAGCACAAGTTGCTCAATGGGTTGTTGCTAGGTAACCATAAGCTTCTCAGCAGGGTGTTGCTAGGTAACCATAAGCTGCTCAGCAGGATGTTGCTAGGGAACCAAAGAGTGAGTGAGTTGATGCCACCCAACTTGCTTAGCTAGCTGTGAGAGGTTGAGTGGCTGAAGTGTTTCCTCTGCCTACGTCTCCCAGAATGCTGTGCGGTTCTGGATCTCAGTTCAGTGAATATTCTTAATATTGAATATTCTCAGATGTATTGTCTGTTGATATTATCTGTCTATCGCGATATAAACGTTTTTATTGGTTTATTGTCCCATAAAGCTAAAACGTGACGGTTTAGATGGAATTAAATGCAAAACTTTGATAGTTTCACAGAGAAAAACAAAGCAGTTAACTGACTTTACATGAGTGCAGATGTTACAGTTCCAGTTTTTTTGTTTTTTAAACCTAGAGAGAGGAAATTAAAAACTTTTATAACAGGTTAAAGATCTTTTAAAGTCTTCAAACTCTTTAATGGATGTTTTTTATTATTATTATTTTAGTTTTATCTAACAGTCATACTTGTAGTTCCCTCAGACTCTTCATTAGTGTCTCATAAAATAGTCTGAAAACATAAAAAACTAATATAAACATGTTTTTATTAGATTTAAAACAATTAAAAATGGAATGATGTTTAACAAGTAGTACATTAAAAACAACTCTGGGTTGTAAATAAAAATCTTTTCCCGTGAATATATATATATATATATATATATATATATATATATATATATATATATATATAGTCCTAAATTATTGAGCAACAAGTGTCTGACAGCGCGGTTATCTCTGATGTTGTTGCGCCCCCTGCTGGTTAAACGGACACACTGACCGGAGCTGCTCGCAAAAGCAGAAACTGTTGCTCAATTTTAATGTAGTTAATGTTTCAAAATTAGATAAATGAATCCAGTTTGTTACTGTCCAATCGAACCTTTAATTTTTTCCCCTGAATAATCTAGTAATTAATCAAAATCAATATTGGTATGAAATATTCCCTTTTGTGTCTTATTTTTTGGAAATTTTTGCACGTTTTGTGTTTTCCCCATCAAGAAAATATAAAACTCTGACGATATAAATAATTGAAATATAAAATAAAACTTTTATTTGTATTTAGGTGAGAAGCTGGACAGATATGTGTTGAATGTGTGGGGAAAAGAAAATTTCCTCAAACTATTTTTCATAAGAGGGGATTAACTGAGGAGCTCATTTTACTCTGTGGTTTTATATTCATGTTTTAATATCTGCATTTGATCCGCATTTCTCTTGTTGCCATGGCAACCCTAACAACATGTACCCTAACTTTCATGTCCTCAGTTTTGATCCATGTTTCACAGAACCACCAGGTTTCTGTTGTTTTGTTTGTTTGTTTGTTTGTTTGTTTGTTTGTTTTGTATCTAATTGTTGCAGAAAAATTATGGGCTGGTGCTGAAACTCTGGTGCCACCTAGTGGTTCCAGGAAATATTCCAACAACGGTTTGTTTCTTTGTTTAGATGTGACTCCATAGTTTTCATAAGGTATTTCTTGATGTGGAGCTGCTGCTCCTGGAACAGTCTTGTATTCAGCGTAAACATTTTCTGATGTCTTCCCTTCTTGGCACCGGTTTGTCTATGAGGAATGGACCATCATCAGATGCTTAGACGTGACTTTATCGTAACCCCGTATCTCCTGGATCAACATTCTGCTGCTAGTCTCACACATGGAGGAAAATATGTTTCTTGGCTGCCCGCAGTGTGTCAGAGTGGGGTTCTTTTGATTGCTAATATACAGCGCTAATTAGCTCTAGAAAGTCATCTTGGATTGCAGCAGCCCCCTTAACCTCAGCTCAGATTTCCCAGGTGCCTCGCAGTCTGCCAGAGCTAACAAAATAATGGCTCCACTTGGAAGCTAATTTTTCAGAGTTGTCTTGTTGTGTTTTAGCAGATTATTGTTGGAGATACTGGTCACCGGAGGGGATTCTCGAACTTGGGAAGGCCTATGAACACTTAATGAAATGTTTCAAGTATGCAGAGGTATACTGCATACTATTTACTATTTATTGTTATTTCTTTGGCTGAAATAGATTAAAGGTGATCTATTATGCTTCCTTGAACTTGTTAGGGTAGGTTTGTGGGCTTTACAAAATGTGTTCAAAACATTTTTTGCACAAAGTCTTCCTGGAATAATTAGAATTGTCTGCTTTTCATCCTGAAAGGACCTTTCGGGTCCTTTCAGCAGAGCTGTCTCTTTAAATCCAAACAAGCTGCTGCTGGCCACATGCCTCAACTCCATGTTTACACTCGTTCATAAAAAATGGCTGCAAACATGAGCAATTATACAACCTTACATCTTTGAAAAACAGAAATGGAGCCTTCTGCACAATCAACAAGAATGCAGCAACTGGTTTCTAGACTGCAAGTCAACAACAAAACACTTGTCTTTTTCAGTAGCCATTGTACTGCAGTAAAACAAGCTTACCAAATGTGCTGGAGCTCAGTTTGGGTTGCTAGGTAACTGACGGAACTCTGCCTGGGTTGCTAGGGAGCGGACTGGGGTTACTAGGTGAGGGATTGTGCCTGCTGATTTGTGACGTCACCACTTCTTGCCAAAAACTGTGTGGATGGGTTTTTTTAAGCACTGTTTTTAGAAGCAATAGAAACCCAAATGGAAGTACAGAAAAACATGCAAAATGTGAATCTTTCATTTAAAAAATCCCCTTTAAAGATGAATTTTATTCTTTAGTTTGGTGCCAGTGTTTCAGGAGGAGACAATAATGCGTTTACACACAGCTGGGGAGTGGCAGGAGTGCTCCTGCATGTTGAAATATGTTTGTGTTTCTGCCTAAAGCTTGTAAAAGCTTCACCTTTAGACTTCAGTTACAGAGTATTAAACCGAGGCGCTGGAGGCCCGGCTCTATTAATGACGGTTCTGGCTCAGTTCTGGGCTTCAGAAAGTGTCGGCCCCATCCACCTCCATCGCTGGCTGTAAAAGTTTAAAATAATATTTACGGACTGCCCGTGGATAAGTGCTGATTTGAATAAAGAGTTATTTTTACAAGCAGAAAAGCCACAAATCAGATATATAGGCTGATAATGTTCACCTCCAGGCTGAGAGGCTCATAATGCGCTCTTCTTGCCCTCTGCGCCGCTGTTTCTTCTGCCAACTCTCGGTTGCGTAAGCTGCATTTTGGGGTCAACTGTACCTCGGCGAATGATATTTTATCTAACTGTACTTTGCTTGAGTGCACGCTCACATGACCGGCTTCCTGTGAGAGATGAAGACGCCTTCAGGCAGCGTAGTTTAGACACCATCAGTCATGAAATAACTGGGATTCAAATCCAGTATCAAACTGGACCTACTCTGTTTGTTTAAAAAAATAACCCACATTGCTGAGGTTTACGGGTCAAAGCATTTTTTATAAACCTTGTTGTTTTTTAATGCTAAAATTCTTTGAACACTGTTATTTAAATGTTCAGGTGATGCTGAACATTTAAAATTTGTCGTCTGATTTAAGTTAGTTTGTTGTCTTGTGTTTTTTTCTCGCGGCCTCATTTGATTAAAGTGAAGATTTTTTTTACATTATATATAAAAATGTTTATGCAGGAAAAAACCTTTTGGGATGCAGGTAAAAAATAGCAAAGCAAATGAGGGACATGCAATAATTTTTCAAATTTAGGTCAGTGAACGCATCACAGCTTAGCAAGTAGCCATTTTGGAAAACTTTCTTTTTTGTATAAAAAAAAAAAATCAAAAGATAGACAAAAAAGACTTTTAAAAAGAAACTGTCCACCTTGGAATCTGCAGTTATTTTGCGGTTTATAATTGGCGTTTTTTAGTTCTTCACTTTGTCATTTTTCTAAATATTCTAATTTTGATGGAAATTATCTCCAACTCCACGTTTGGCTTCTTACAAACTGCAGCAGTCACTTCTCCTGTACTAGATTTTATTAAGGATCTCCAAAGTTAATGGTGCTGAGTGCAAATTTATTCAAACGTTTTAATTTTCCTTCTATTTAGCTTGTGCGTCAGATTTATGTACCAGAAACGCAAGACACAGGTTCCGGTTCAGGAATTTGTATGTTAAAAACCAATTATTAGCTGCGTTAAAGTCTATGTAATTATTAAACATTAACCTTTTAAAGTTCTGACCCAGGCCAAAAGTTGAGACATATAAGTTCCAACTCTGAGTGCATGAGAGTGTTTCCCTGCTACCCTCGGAAAGTTTTAAAGTTTTCAAAATGAAAGTTGTCATCTGTTCCTTAAAGGAGGAATATAAAAAGGTTTTATTTGGTTTATTTCAGTTTTAAGCTCTCATTGCCTCTAATGGCAGCTGATGGGTCATTAGTAGTAACCGTCTCTGGACACCACAGACGGTTCCTCCTCCTCCTGCAGCTCTACATACCAGTCAGTTACTCTCCCTGCAGCAGACTGGGGCTCCTCTCCGTGTTTTTTTCTTTCTGTGGTTTCTGGCAGCCAGCTCCAGATTCCTGCATGTCTATCTGTGCAATCAGCCGACCAGACCCAGAGTCAGCCTGGAAAAAAGCAGCAAAAAAATGACTCTGATAAAACAAATACTAAACAATAACTTTTTCTGTTTGCAATACAGACACACTCATTACTCAGACTTCCATAATCTCTCTGCTTAAATAAAGTAATTAGCTCTAACCATACACAGGTTGATGGGAGGACGGTGTCATTTAAGGAGCAGAAGGTAAACATCATGTTCTTTTCCTCTTGGTTTTAACTTGTCATTGTTTACGTCCAGATTTACCACGTCTGGCTTCATCTGCTGCAGAATTATGACGCACGTCTCACTTCAGTTACATAAAAGTTGGACAAAATGCGTTCAAACTGCAGACATTTTCAAAAGTTACAGTTTATTGTTTTGAGGGGGATTGAAAAGCTTGTAATGGAGGAAAAAAATCACATTTGTGTCGTTGATGAAAAGCCACAGCTGTCACTACAGAAGGCTGTTCCTTTCAGGAAGTTGTGATTGTAAATATTAGTTCAAATTAACTCACCATTTGGAAATTTGACACGTTCCTGTACTTTTCAGCAGACGTCGGGTTCTGTGTAGCTTTTAAGCTTAAAATATCTCAACTTTTACTGCAACTTTTAGAAAAATGTGCCACAAAATCTGTATTTTAAGGGCACAACAATTATGATAAAACATTACAAAACCCTGGAGGAACTGAGGATTGTAGCGAGAGCAACCTGTTGTGAAACGGATGGATGCAGCTGATTGGAGAAGGAACTGTTAAATCTCACACTGATGTCTACCAGTTTAAATACTCTAAAATCTAACTCAAACTATTAAAATCCAGTTTCAAAGAGGCAGTGTTACATAAAATCGACTTAGTTTTAATTCATGTTATGTTTCCTCATGAATTGTAGTTTTGTTTGATTCTTTCATGCATGTTTGAAGAATCACTGAATCACGAAGCGCTGCTTATTTCCACCAAGCTCCTCCAGACTAGTGGCAGCAGCTTCTGAGCTCATCACACAACTCTCCTGTCAACAGCTGCAAACGGCATAATGAGGAGCATGTTGTGACGATGTGCCAAAGGTGAAGTGTTGGAGTTTCTTAAAGAGACAGAGACGAAATTTCAAGGCATCAAATTGGAAAGCCAAATTTCGTTTAAGTCATGTAACAGTTATTTGATTGTGCTATGAAATTTCACTTTGTGCATGGAAAACACAAAACTGCCCCTTTAAGAGGTTTATCAACCAGAAAGGTGGCTGATTGGTGGTGAACTGAGTTGAGTTTGGGTTTTTGGCATCATTCAGTCGGTTTAATGCCCAGAGCTTCTTTAACTCTCCTCACCTGCTTGCAGCTTGAAGTGGTGCAGGAGGATTCATGGGGTCTCTGAGAGAATTACTGTGATTCTGGTTCTGCTGCTGTTCACACCGTCAGTTCAGCCGTAATGGGTGTGACTCCTGCTGCCCAGTTGCTCTTTAACTCATTATGCTCACAAGAAGAAGAATCTGCGAAGGTTTCTTCCTCCTCTGCAGTAACAACTGTGAATCCTCCCTGATTTCCTCTGATTTCCTCAGATGTGATCGAATTCTGATCTGTTGGCTGAACACACAATCCTACCAAGTGTTGTCTACACTGTAAAAACATTCTGTATATTTAGCGGTGATAAATGATAAACTTGTGAGAGGAAAAATCCATAAATTGGTGAGTTTGTATAATTCACATTTGTATATTAATTTTATTTTATTTACTGTTTTCATGTTCATTTTAGGAACACAAAATATTCTTTTTCTTAAAATGTTCTTATTGTAGTAAAACACTGACTCTAGCACCAATTTTAACCGTAAAATCAGCATTGCCAATGTGAAAGAATAAAATGTTTTTTTCCGTAATTTCACGGTGGAGTTTTGGCAAAAACAGCTGCCAGAATTTTATGTTTTACTGTAAAATTTACAAGACTTTATAAAACATTCAAAAAAATGTAACGGTGTAGTTCACACAGCAAATATGTTTAACTTGAAATAAGACAAAAATAACTTGTCTGCAAGATAAAAGCTTGTTTTAAGTAACATTGATTAAAAAAGTACAAGTTACACTGGCAGATAATCTCTTGTAAGTGAAATAATCTGCCAGCGGACTAGTACTTCTTATTTTAATCAATATTCAAGAAAAACTAGCTTATATCTTGCTGAAAAGTTACTTAAAAGTTAGTCTTATTTAAGTGCATCTGTTAAGGTAGAAACTAGATGAAAATACTTGGTAAGATTTAGTGTTTTTGCAGAGTGCCTGGCAGCTACACCTGGTTGGCTGCAGAACCTGGGCATCGCTCCTGCCTCTGTTCATTACAGCTTTGGACTTGAACACAAATCGAAAGTGCTGCAGCCGTAGCAACACAAACTCTCCTGATTTATCCAGAGTTTGAGTCTTTTTGTCAAAACACAGTGAAATCTTTTGTATTTTCCTCGTTGGTTTTCATGTTGGCTTAGCAGACGAGCAGAACCTCCTCCATCCACAACAGAACAGAGGGAACAAACTGAGACTTGTGTACATAAATTATTCAATCTACCTCGCTTTAATTTGGTTATTTTATTGGCGCGTTTTTGGAAGCAGAAGATAGGCTGCGATCCAGACTCTTAGGGGTTTCGTGAGCTTGGCGCGGGTTGGTTCTGCCGCTGCCGACGCTGTGTTTGTAATTAGTTTAATTCTGCAGTTATTAAGCCGTCTCTCAAGTGCTGGAAGGAATTCAAGCTGCGGCCTGAATTCTCACACAGTCTGCTGTTTGCTCTTTACTGGATGAGGCTGGTGCCGTGGTACTTAAGTGGGATGATTCTCCCATGTTGTAGTTTGTTGAGCTGTTGGTCTCACTAAAACCTGGTTCAGAGCCAGAAAACAGCTGCTGGCACCATTCCTCCTCTCCTCGTGAATAAAGGACTCAGTTTAATAATATTCCTGAGTTTTTTCTTGTTTGCTTTGCAACCATTTTTTTTCATCCCACCGCAGATCAACAGAGCTAAAGCCTGGCAGACACAGAGGAAGGTAGAGATTATTGCCAATAAGCCTTAAAGTTATTCTAGTGATTCAGAAGTAAAACTACTTTAAAAAAATGTCCATGGAGTAATTCTGGTCTAGTTTCTCCTCCAAATAACTTAGTTTTATCTTAGTTCAAATGTATAAACTTACAAGTAACTTTTCTGCAAGACAGAGCAGCTTGTTTTAATTCAATAATTCTTTAATATTGATGGAAAAGTACTTGTTCCATTGGCAGATTATTTCAGTTGTAAGACATTTTAACCATATAACAGGTGGAATAATCTGCCAATGTAACTAACAAGTACTTTTTAAAATGAATATTATATAATTATTGACTTAAAACGAGCTTCTGTGTTGCTGAAAAGTTAATTTTGTTTTATTTCATGTGTACTGAGATGTTTGCACTAGAAACCAGATCAGATAAACCTGCTGAGATGTTTTTATTTTTTCAGAAGAGTTGAAAATGTGCTGAACTGTAAATCAGCTCAAACACTTTATAAGTAAAACATAAAATCTTACACAATAATGAGTTAATGAGAATGATTTGCAACCTGAATTAATGCATGTGGCCATGAAAGCTGATTTAGTAATTATTGAGAGAAGGGCAGGTTTATGCCTGATTTCACTGCAAAAACAGTCTTACCAAGTATTTCTGTTCTGATTTCTGGTGCAGATTTTATCAATTCACAAACACATTCATCTACATCATTTTCTACATTAGTGAAGAGGAAGCAGGAAGAAGAAAAACCCTTTTCTCTCATGCATAGTAAATGTAATAGAATGTGTTTGTGGATTGAAGGAATTCGTTCAATCAAGTGATCAGTGCAGAAGTCACTGTTTTGTTTTTTGTTTTTCTTGGCGTTTATCTGATCTCCATTCGTTGCCAGTGTTTATTTTTGTGGAGCATCTTTTGAAATCTAAGTAGTTCATCTGACCGCCAGGAGCTGCGGCTGGACTCAAAGGGGCAGAAGAGGTGCAGCGTTGCCCTCTGTCGCCCCAGAGACTCCAGAGCGGATCGGGTCTTTGCTTAGTGTGACCTCAGCGTCTTTAGAGACGCAGCCCATCAGTCACTGCCGCCGCGGACTTCTGAAGTCTGTCTGCTTATTTAGGTTATTGCTCTGATGTCCTTTTTCAAAAAAACTATTTTATTGTTTCAGATCATCCGATTTTAAGATCAGACGAGAAAACCTGAGCAAATAGAAAAAGTTGTTTTGGAATCATAATTTTATTTATGATGGGACTAAAATCGTTTCAAAAATATTCTATTTAATTCAGGAAGTCCATCTGCATCCGCAGCCTGTTCCCCTTTTGGCCTGTGGGGGCGCTGCACCAACAACCACTGAAACAAACAACACAAGAACCACTGAGGAAGATAGTAGCTGCGTTTCTTCCAAATATGCACAAAACTGCCGATATTCGTCGAATAAACAAAATTTTGTAATTGTGGTGTTTCTGATTAAATGAGAAACGTCATTAAAATCCCACATGAAGACGTTTGGTCATGTGATAAGTCATTAAAAAACACGATCCAGGCGTCGTCTTCGTGTTTTCTGCCAGTATCGTCCGGATGTTGAAAACTTAACTTTTGTAATGTGAAAAGTTTCCATTGCAGTTTTGTGAAATATATAAAATCCAATAGAGCTGAAAAACCTCCATGTCCTAGCGCGAAAACAAAGACAATGAGGGTTTAGTTTGATTTTTTTTAAGACGTTATTTTTTTATGTAAATTTGTGCTATTTGCATTGACAATGGAAATGCAGCAAAACTTACTACTTCACATAATGTAATTGAAGGACTGAAGGTCAGATTTCTGTTTTGCCTTTGGCAGAAGACCTCCTGCTGTTTCTCCTGCTAGACTCGTGTGTTTGGTTTGGTTGTATTTACCCAGAATGCCCTGCGCTGTAGTTCACTTCCTGCTTTTGGAGCGGTCTCTGGTCCGTTTGGTGTTGTTTTCAAACCGCACCAGATGCCATTTTAACCAAACCAAAGTTGGGTAGTAATTAGTTACATGTACTCAATTACATTTACTTCGATTGGGGGGCGGGGGGTAGTTTTACAGCATTTCTACTGTGCTGTTTTTTACTTCTACTTCAGTAATTTTATGAAGTATCTCTTCTCTTGAGTAAAATTTCTGGTTTCTTCCCACTGAATGAAAAACAAACATGTTTTAACCATTAATTCATCAGAAACACACCTGCAGTTTTTGTTAAAGCTTCTTTATTGAAAGAAAGTGATTTGGAAACATGCATTTTGCCTGATCGTTATTTATATAAATTGTCATTTTGGTCCTTAAAATACCAACATTTCCACTTAACTTTATATTTTGGTCTGTCTGTGTAATTTTTAACTGTTATATGATTAATCTGACCAAATACCTTTTACTCTAACTTGAGTCATTTCTTGGATGGCTACTTTTTTACTCTTTGAGTAAAAACGTATTGCTACTCTTTTGGACTCTCTACCCTCCTGGTCCAAGTCGAGGTTTGTAGGCGGGCCAGCGTTCGCTCTTTTGGGCCACATCAGAGTTCGATTACGCATTCAGACCTCCCCAAACGACCCGGACCTAAACGGGCTGGAGTTGGATTAAAGCGGGTGTGAATCCTCCTTAATGTGTGTCACAGTTCAGAGGAAACCGAATCGTCCCCATAGAAACCAGCCCAGAGCGGAGCAGGACCGGGCTCCCTGCCAGGCTGGGAGGGAGAGACAATAAAACCGAGCCGACCGCAGACTCCTCAGCTTCCACCGTCAACACTCTCCTGTCTGTCCTCACCAACTTCGTCTTGTTTTTTCATGCTGGGAATTCTCTGAAAAGGGTTAAAACTGTAAAATAAATCAGCTGCGCAGAGCTGCAGGATGTGGAACTGCTGTCAGTCACTGCGGCTCTCTAATCTTTCTGCTGCGGCTCGTTGTTGAGAGAAACTCCACAGGGAGATTATCGGACTTTAAGCACAGATATCAGTTCAAATTATTAACTTTAAATCATTTTTTTCCCTCAAACTTCACAAAATATATTAAAAAGAAATAGAATAAGTTCTCCTGGATTTTAGCTTTGCCTTCATTCTCCTATTTTATTCAAAACAAAATGTGGGTGGCAGAGTTTGGTAGTAACTAGTTACAGTTACTTGAGTAACTTTTTTTTATTTACTTTTTACTTTTACTTGAGTAATTTTATTTTGAAGTATTCCTACTGTCTTCCCACTGAATGAAAAACAAACATGTTTCAACCTGCAGTTTTTATTCAAGTTTAATAAGTTTTTTTAATGAAAAAAAAAACGGATATGGAAAATAATTATTTTGCCCAATTTTGTTATTTCTTTAATACTTATATGGATTATTGTCACTGTTGTCCCTAAAAAGTCAAAATTTCAACTCAACTTTATATTTTGGTTCTTCTGATGATGTCATTTTTAAATGTTAAATTATTAATTTGACTTCTTACCAAATACTTTTTTACTCTTGAGTAATTTCTTAGATGGTTACTTTTTACTTTTATTTGAATAAAGATATGTTGAAGTATTTCTACTCTTATTTGAGTATCATTTCAAGTCCTCTGCCCCCTTCAGGTGGGTGGTCTGATTTAATTTTCTATTATCAGAGCAGCTTTCCTGAATGTCTCCTAATTAATTGTTGCAGCATGTCCGTCTGCCCTTCCTGCCTCAGTGAAACTTTAAGAAAGGAGAGGAAATAAATGATTGAAACCGAGTCATTCCCAGGGTCAGATGCCGAGCTCCACCCTGCAAAAACAAGAAAAAAAAGTATTTTTTGTCCACTTTCTAGTGCAAATATCTTGGTACTCTTTAAATACGACAAACTTACAAGTAACTTTTTAGCAAAATATAGGGGCTTATTTTAAGTCAATATCTCATTAATATTGATTGAAAAAGTTCAAGTTTGTCTGGCAGACTATTTCACTTATAGCATGAGAAAAATGTCTTGTACTTTTTCACCGACATTAAGGAATTATTCACCTCTTATATCATTTTAAAAAGTTACTTTTAGGTTTTGTCTTATTTCAAGTGTACTAACATATTGGCACTAGAAACTAGACATCAGTACTTGCTAAGATTTGGTATTTTTTGAGTGCAGTGTCTGGGAAGCTGATTTGAAGCAATAAATGTTCATGATGGGAGCAGCTGGACTGGAGATCAGCCTGGTGGGTTTGAGTGTAAAACCAGATGCAGCTGATGGAGGGAGGAAGATGTCATATTTATCAGGAAGCTGCATCAACTCTTCTCTGAAATCACTCCAGCTTTTCCAAACCGACTGACTGACCAGAAAACAGTCCGACTCCACCAACCTGCTGCAGAGCCGAAGCCTGCAGGAAAATGGAGAAAACGTGAGATGATTCATCAGCTGTTGATCTGAGCTAAAAGGCAACTTAATACAGAGTTCTTCCTCTCAAATACACACATTTAAGACTTTCCATTAGAGAAAATTAAATGACACAAGCAGCCTCCTTCAACAATCAAATCAATGAATCACATATTAAGTTAAAATGAGTTCAACGATTTCCTTTTGCATGACTTATTGTTTTTCTACCAAAAAGGGAAAAGTCTTCAGTCTGGAGTTTGGTTCTCAGCTAGACATTTTTTGTAAGGACAATTGTGTTTACAGAAACTTGATAATTAATTTTATTTGTTTCCATTGTGTGGCTGCACAGTGGCGCAGTTGGTAGAGCTGTTGCCTTGCAGCAAGAAGGCTCTGGGTTCGACTCCCGGCCCCAGTCCCCCTGCATGGAGTCTGCATGCTCTCCCTGTGCATGCGTGGGTTCTCTCCAGGTACCCCAGCTTCCCCCCACAGTCAGGCTAATTGCCCTCTCCAAATTGCCCCTAGGTGTGAGTGTGTGTGTGCATGGATGTCTGTCTCTGTGTTGCCCTGTAACTGGCAACCTGCCCAGGGTGACCTAGTAATCTCAGTGAGGAATGATTTAAAGTAAAAGATTCTGCTTTTTAATCCCACAAACAGATTAATGCATACTAGCAGGTCAACACGATGTTTGATTGAGTACTGTGATTGGACTGAAGTGTAATCAGAATATTAGTTTAGAAAATATGTAAAATGTTTGAATGCAAAATATTGGGTGCAGACATCATCCCCATGGTGAAACATGGTGGCGGCAGCATCATGCTGTGTTGTGCTCTTCTCCATCAGGGTTCATGGCATCCAGTCTGAGTTGTTCTAAAATATCAGAGAATCCTGAGTAAAATGTGCTTCTGCATTGATATAGAAGCATGCCGCTCATTTCAGATTTTCATTTACAAAACCTGAAACTGATATGATCACTCATGAAATAAACATAAATAACATTGAAACATGTGACTGATACCTTTGAGGACATCAACCATCACCTGAATGTTGTGAATGTTTTGCAGAAACTTTGAAACTTTGATTTAAAAAATGAAATTTTGATGTGAAAAATTTGTAAAATTTGTATTTTGTTCTCTGATTGGCTCAGTGGTATCCTATTATGGTTTTGATTTGTAGTAAAGCTGCACCTTTGCAACATGGAGTTCATAGAAAGACAAGACTGTTTTTGTCTAATTTCTGAGGTCAGTGTGAAAATTAGAAACCAAACTTTGAACCACAGAGCGACCATGTTCCAGGCGCAGCATCGGATCGGATGGAGGAACATGCCAAGCCTGGATGGTGTGAAGACTCTCCCTCTGACCCCTGTGGCTGCTTTGATCGCTGGACCGTGGTGACGGCGCTGCACTCCGTGCCAAATTGCCGTGTCACAACATGGCGGCTCATCTATCAATCCGGATTTCTCTGCTGCGGATCTGAAATGCTGCAAATTGCCGTGACGAACTAAAGAAACGTTCCCTGCAGCACTCGTCCATTTGTGCCCCGCCTTCAGCTCGGCTACTGTAGCCGGTTCCTGGACACTCTCCTGTTCATAAAAAGATCAAAAGTTGGATCCATCCGATTTAAAATCAAGAATTTGAAGTCTTAAATGTAAACACTCAAGCACCTTTAGCGAAACAATCCAGTGGTCTATAGTGGTGAAGATCCAAGAGTGACAGGAAGTTTGACTCTTTGACTTTTGAAAAACTAGCAAAGAAACGACAAACTGACCAATAAAACTTTCCTTTACCAGTATGTCTTTTAGGAAAGGAGTAATTAAAATGAAATTGTTTCAGTTTCTGTATGCTTTAGTCTGATTTAGTTTAAAAACAAACAAAGCAACTTCACCTTTAAATGTCAGAAACAGATGTTAATTTAAAGGGGCGGTGTTATTTTCCACACATTTAGTGCCATTTTGTAACAAAATCAAAACCTGCAGTTGTTATGAAAATTAAGTAAAAAAAAAAAAAAGACGTATACTTCGAGATAAATTTGACACCTTGAAATGGGTCTCTGTCTCTTTAAGAAGCTCCTGCTCTGACACCTTGAAATGGGTCTCTGTCTCTTTAAGAAGCTCCTGCTCTGTCCGACCCTCTGCCTCTGAACAGCATCACAACGCTCCTCCATTATGCCGTTTCCAACTGTAAGGATATGTTGAATGATTCTTTTAAGGAAGGCATCAGAAAGTTGAAAGGAATATAAGATGCAAAATAAAAAGTGGAATCTAATAGATTTAAATTTAAATAAGTTTAGATTAAAATCTGATTTTCAATCCTTGTTATAAAATATTGGCTAAAGTAGCTTGAGATGTTTGCTATGCTCATCTTTCTGATTGTATGACGCTGTGTTAATAAAGTCATAACTTTTTATTTTCGTAATATTATGAGTTTATTCTCATGTTTTGATTTTTGTTCCTGTACGAGTTTATTCTCGGAATATTATAACTTTTTTCCCCATATAACTTTATTCTTGTAATTTTACTTTCACATTTTTTTATTAGTTTGGTTCTAAAACTGATATCAAAACAAGCATGAAATGGAAAAGTTTGCATCAAGAAAAAGCTATCCAGAAAGTGTGAAGCAGCATTTATTCTAACAAATGTAATAACTGATCAATAATGGGTAAACGTGACGAATAATATCATTGTAAAAGTTCATGTTTCTTTACACATTTGTAGCGTAATCTGTGGAAACATTTGGGAATCCTTTGGTCGAATCCCTGCAGACGTTTCTGTGTTTCCTCTTCTCCTGGTCTGATGATCATCAGGAAAATCTTCAGATTTTTTTTTCACCTTTTCAGATTTAATTGCTTTTCTTGCCTTTAAGTTAATTTTTGCTGAATGTCCAGACAGGTTTCCATCGTCTCCGTCTAACTGAAGCTGTGCTGAAAGCTCCACTGTGTGGAGGCCTTTATATTGTGTCTCGGTGTGAGAAAAACTCTTTGGAAAACAAACGTCTCTCAGCGTGCAGCAGTGGAAAACTCTTCGTTTATGTGAATGTCTAATCCAAACTACAACACATCTCATTGCTACAAATTGCCTGTTAATTTTCTGTGTGCAAAGCAAATGATTTCTCAGGGCTGTAAAGTTTGCTTCTCTTTCCCTACGAAGACCTGACAGATATTGGGTTTAAGAGACTTCCTTACAATCCGGGAATTATGTCCATTAGTCCAGGATATGAGCTCCCAAATGTTTCAGAAGAAAAATGGAGCAGAAAAAGAAAGCGGCACATTTTCAGGGTCTGACTGCAGGGCTGCTGGGAAGAATGCGACTCCGACTGGAGCGTCCCCTCTTAAAGAAAGCAGATTATGTTACATGCAAACATGTCATTTGTGGGACACTGGGGTGGAAATGTCTCCCTGGGGAGCAATCAGAGAGACTCCAGGTTTTTTAAAAAGTCTCCTCTCTGCACCGCTCCTCATTTTTCAGTCTTCCAATCGGTGGAAATCCAAGCTTGTAACATTTGCTCTACCCACTCAGCTCGGTTACAACGATTAGGAATCAATTAACGTTTCCCAGCTTTGCTTTGTAATTCAACCCCAGTGAGGATAAATCTCTCCACAGCGACGTCTCTGAACTGGCTTTCTGGCTTTTTATAATGGGAAAAAAACAAAACAAAAAAGTTAAAATTAAGTATTTACTAAATTAGCAATGTGGGAAATGTTCAGCTGATAAATCCAGGGATATTCAACAGAATTTACCAAAAATACTTAAAAATAAAAACATTCTGAGGCTGCAGCTTCACCTGGATTAAAAAACATAGATAAATTATCTTTAAGAAACTACTGGAGCTAAAATTTGATTTAATTTGCAACGTAAACCTGAATATCATCAGCATAATAATGAAAGCCATGCTATGTTTTAGAGTTAAATACCCCATGTTGACTAAACATCTTCTCATCTAATCTGGATCAATCAGGTGTGTTGATTGGTGTGAATTCTGTGCAGATGCTGCTGTAAATACTGGCAGAAATGTGGAATGTGCCAGACGATGGATTAATTGGGGACTGCAGGTCTCCAGTCCATCAGAGACACACAAATAGACACCAGAAGGCAATTTAGAGACCAATTAATCAAAATGTCATGAAATCAACCAAATAAAAGCAGCGTTAGGCCACTGCCTCTGTTCTGATAAGCTCTGGCATCCATCATGGTGGAGTTGGCCACTTTCCGAATGTTGTGGCGTCGGGTGATCATGTCATTGCTCCGTTTCGCTGCTCTGAAGCCTCCAGGTCTGAGTTAATACAACACCCAGTCTGAAAGACATCAGCAATGACCAAAAGCAGCTACACATTAATCTGGTAGATTATGATAAGACCGAGATTATTCACAAGGAAAACATCTTAGACGGACTGGACAGAAAGTTCAGCCCAAGGGATTGGCAATTCTTCAAACTGAGAGTGAAACTTCAGTTTAAAGCTGCAGAGTGTAGCTTTTATATATAATTTTTTGTTTTTGTTTTTTATGTTGTGATATTCTGTGAAAAGCTTGATCTACTCCACCTTCTACTATTTCTGTCTGCAGAAATGTACTGCTACTGATCAAAAACAACCAATCAGAGCCAGGAGGCGGTTCATAGTGCTGTAAATCAACCTCGTGTACACGCTGGAGAAACAATTAACTTTTACAGAAAAACTGTTTATCTCCCATCATCTGTGGACATGCTAACTATCATTAGCATTCATGGCAGACTATTGGGAAGAAGCTGCAACGTAGCAAAGAGCAAGGAGGCTGAGCAGCACATACACAAGCTTGATTGACAGCGCTAGTTGTCATCTTGTTTCTGTTGTTTTCACAGATTCTTTCTCATACTCTACTGTCATGACATAGTGACAGTTTAAACAAATATGTAAAACAATATTTTTTAATAAAAATTACACACTGCAGCTTTAAGACATCATATACTTTGATTATTTCAACTAATATTTAACTGACCACTAGAGGGCACCAATAAAGCTCTGAACTGTCATTCCTTCAACCTGAACTATTACAAGCAAGACCTACAGACCTGACTTCCTGTTCCACAGCCTCCATTTTTACACCCAATTAGCAGCTTTATTTCATTTTATTTTATTTTATTTCATTTTATTTTATTTTATTTTATTAAGGACTAATACTGAGTATGCTGAGGATGTGATGTAATTATTTTATTTTGGCTGACATGACAGAAGGATTCATAAACAATGTTTTAGTTAAATAAGAACAAAATCCAACATTTCAGCCCAAATGCCTCAAACCAACTGTCAACACTGCAAACACAGGAACTGCAAAAGTTTTTTGTATAGTTCCAAACATCTTAGTACATTTTAAATCAGACAGAACTAACTTATAAGTAACTTTTCAACAGTTTGTTTGAAGTTAATTCCTTAATGTTGATGGAATAAGCACCAGTTCCACTACATTTTCATTATTATTAAGGAAAAAGTTACTTGTAAGTTAGTTTTGTTTTATTTCAAATGTTCTAAGATATTTGCACAAGAAACTATACAGAAATATTTGGTAAGATTTAGTTTTTTGCAGTGAAGCACGGCGGTGGAGGGCTGGTGATGCGGGGACTCAACAGCAGCTGCTCATTTTCGCTGTTTTTGGTCCCGGAGCCAGTCCATGTGTTTGGGTCCATCTTTAGAGCGAACCCCACAGACCTGGTCGTGTTTATTCCAGCAGCAGGAAGTGCATCTGCTCTGCAGCTCTGAGGGCAGCTGTGTGAGGTTGCACATTTACACACTTGGCAGTGGCAACAAAGCGGCTATTGCTCTGGCAACCTCCACTAGTCATTAAGCATAATTTGTCTGGTATCCCACTGCTGAAAATGCACAAAGGAGGGCGAGTAAAGCCAGCATGAGTTCGTCTTCTGAGCTGTCATGTTGAAGGTGAAGCCGGGGGGGAGCAGACAGCGACACAGCGGCTGGCTCGGCTCCCACAGGACTGCATGGGAACAGCAGCAACCCGAGCGGGCGGGACGCCTCCTCACCCCCGTTCTCCTCCTCCCAACAATCAGCCCCCCGTTCGGCCGGCCGGCCTCCAGACTCTCCACTACTGGATTTACGCTCCTTTCTTCTTTCCTGGTCTCTCTCTGCTGCATCCTGCGGTTTCTAGGAACTGTATTCCTTTTCTTATCTGCTGCATCACTAAAGGTGAACCACAAAATCTAAGCACTGTAGAGATGTTGTCAGGAATTTCAGAAACATTTCACATATAAACTACAACTCTGCTTTTTGACAAATATTTCTGTTCACTGGAAAATTATAATATGCTCCTGCTGCGTTTCCTAAATCCCTAGTAATAAAGTTTTAAAGGGGGCATAATTTGTAAAATTCACATTTTTGCACATTTTGTACTTCCCTTTTGGTTTTCTACTGCTTCTAAAAGCAGTCCCAGTGCTTAATAAAACCAGCCGGCCGTTGTTTTGGCATTAAGTTTATTTATGTTTTTTGGGTGAAAAATGAGCCGTTACAAAAGCCTCCGGAATGTGATTTAATAAATCAGCAGGCACTACCCGTCACATAGCAACCCCGGCTGTTACCTAGCAACCCTAGCAGACTTCCGCCTGTTGCCTGGCAACCCAAGCAGAACTCCAGCATGTTTGTTCAGCTTGTATTCGCTGTACAATGGCTGCTGGCAAAGACAAGAGTTTTGTTGTTGACTTACCATACAGAAACCACTTGCTGCATTCTTGTTGGTTGTGCAGGAGGCTCCATGTCTGCTTTTCAAAGATGTACAATTGTATTAATGCACATCTGTTTGCATCCATTTTCACGTGCGACTGTAAACGATGAGTTGGGGGTGTGGCCAGCAGCAGCTCATTTGGATTTAAAGTAACGGAGACCCTCAAAATGATCAGACAAATCTAAAAATGATTTTGTGCAAAAAAATGTAATGAGCATGTTTTGTGTAGGCCATAGACCTATCCTAACCTATTCAAAGAGTCATAATAGCTCACCTTTAAAAAGGGGCCATTATGTAAAGTTCAGGACTTTATAGCTTTTGTAAAAATTACAAAAACATGCATGTTTTTCTGATTCTTGGACCAATTTCAGCCAAGAAAATGTCCCTTTTCAGGGAAACATTGTAAAAATCCAGCTGAGTTTTAGTTTTAACCAGAACTGCATTTAAGCCACTTGGATTTGTTTTGATTTTATGACTGCAGAACTGTTAAAAATGTGCAGTGAGTGCTTATGCTTGTGTTTCTAAGACGACTTCAACTTTACTGACAGTAATTCTGTGTTAGTGTATGTTTTGGACTGTGCAATAACAGCTTATAGGGAAAGTGCAGAAAAACCTCCTGCCACCTCTTTGAGCACCAGGGTTTGGTGCAAAAACAACAGAACAACTCTTTAATATTGGAGCACACAAACCGGGCCAGCTTGGTGTCGTGTTTTATGACGAGAGGTGAAAAGAGAGAACAGTAGTTGAATTAAAAACTGTCTGTCTCCATGTCTGCAAGAGGCATAAACACCGGTGTGACTTTATTGAACCTCCACAGGAGGCTGGCTGAGGTGAGACCTGCAGGGTGTGAGGAGCTTATAGAGGCACTAAAGTGATTATGAGCTCCTTCTCATCAGCCCACAGATGTGCCGGAGTGAGCTTCACTTGGCTTGTTGGTCTCTGTCTGCTCCGCTTTATCGCTTCAGTCAGGGAGCTTTAAGAGGCTTCATCCATCCAGGTTTAGACCAAACTGTGGTCCCTGGGCGCCACCTAGTGAGCCGCAAGGTACTGCATACCGTGACGTGATAAAGTTAGCTTATTACGTCACATCTTTTATTAATTTACTAAACATAATAAAAGATAAATGGCTTAAAACTGGGTCACTCAAAATGAAATCTGAAGATACAGATGGAAAGTTTCTCAGGGTGAGTTGCAGAGCCGGCATGCAGATCCAGGTCTGCGGCTGTGCTGAGTGCGATACGTGATGAGGGGTTGAGCAGCGCTGTGCCCCACGCTGATGAACTGCATCTTAACCCCTAAAATAAAAGTGTTTACGTTGCGTTGCTCAAGTGCGGCTCGGGGCCATTTGTGGCCCTGTGGACAACTTTGGGCGGCTCACAGGATCCGTGCTGTACGCGCAAGTATGTGGGAGACTTTACAGTCCAGAAAGCCTCTCTACTGACTGCACCCACCACAAGAACTGTGCTAAGCTGGTGCTCCTGAACAGGATTTTATAAAAAATACATTTTACCAACAATCCCTACAGCTCCTGAGATGATAATTCAGTTTTTGTTACAGCAGGGTTGAAACTGATGGTGGAGTGTAGAAACCTCCCATTTGTAAAGGGAAATTCCTTCGTTTTGGTGCAGAAAACATTTGTGGCGAGTATTAAGAGTGTTGTAGCCTCACAGTCATGGAGCTCATGGGTGAAGGATCTGATCTGTGGTTTGCTTTTAGTCAGAAGCTGGAATTAAATGACTGAAGAGATGCAGAGCAGCAGCGGAGCTGAATTTAAGGTCTGAGGTTGAGTCTGAAGTCCGGCGGTCGGTGAAAGTGAAGACTTGTCTGCCAGCCCGCTCTTTGCCCCCCTGCTTGTTGGACTCATTGAAGCCACACCGACTCTCGCTCAGCTGGCCGCCTCATCCCGCGCCGCCGCTGTGAGAGCCTGAGGAGGGAGCTGGGAAGCTCCTGGGTGGCAGGGCAACGCATGGGGGCCTCCCTGGCTGGCGCCTGTAATTTTACCTTCCCATTCATCAGCCACAGATATTAATAATAACAGCACATCTGGATTCACTTTACTGTCTCGTGTTAACCCTTTCCACAGCAGGACTGAGGGCTGCTGCAGCTACCAACGAGGACTGGCCCTGCCCTCCCTCTTCTTCTGGTGCAGGTCTCATTCCTCTCGCTGTCAGTCTTCATTTCGGCCCGAGCCGCTGCGGCTCCTTTCCTTCCTCGGCTTCCAACCATTCAGCTTTTCTGTTTGTTGACCAGTCAGAAAAGCTGACACTTTGTGGTCTGACAGTTGTGTGTAAACCAAAGTTGGAACATGCAATGTTTGCCGTTTTTTTACCTGGTGAATATAAATGTGTTTGTAGGACAGTTTGAATTTCACCAAACATTAGTTTATTCCCTTAAAGATGGCCTATTAAACTTCCTTGAACACGTTAGGTCTGTTGGCTGTGCAAAACATGCTCTCTTCATTTTTTGCACAAAACCATTCTTAGACAATGAGATTTTAATCTCAGTTTTGCAGTTTTGGCGTTCATTTTGTCACTATCCAAAAACACTGCTGCTGGCCACGCCTCCCATTCAACGTTTACACTCCCACTTGAAAATGGCTTCAAACAGATGCACAACTATACAACCAGCAGAAGTTGAGCCTCCTGCACAAACAGCAAGAATGCAGGACGTATTTTCTGGGTGTCCAATGGGATGTCCGGCGGATACAATGGGGCTGGCGGTCTGCTTGAGTTGGTTGGTGCTGTTTTTGGGTTGCTAGGTAACGTTTTGGGGTTGCTAGGTAACAGCACAGTGTGACTGAACAATCAGTTGGTTTTGGAAATTGCTCATTTTCCAGAAACCAAAAATCATCTGGATGTTTTTTAAGCACTTGGATTGTTTTTAGAAGCAGAAGAAACCCAAATGAAAGTACGAAAACATCCGAAAAGTGAATTTTCATTATAGATCCCCTTTAAACCAACACTTAGAGGTTTAAATATTTTTTACACCACAATGCCTAAACTCAGCCGGACCCGCCTTTCTCTTCATACCTGTTGCAGTCTTTGAGTTACCAGTGGCTCAAAGGACATAAAAGTCAAGAGTGTTTCTATAATTACATCTGAGTTTAATGATAATAAACACAAAAACAAATTAGAAGAAAGGAGCCCAGCCAAAAAAAAAACAAGTCTTTCCAGCAAATAATGGGCCTAACTGAGTGACTGATATTTGTAGTAATAGGTTAGTCCGTCCCATGTGGCCTGATGCTGCCTGCTCAGCCAACCAATAAACAGCCATTAATACTTTTAAAACCTTTACTTGCTATAGTTACAGCTATTGTTTTGGGTAGTTTGCACATCTAGACCAAATTAAAGGCAGTAAAATGTATTTGGCTCCATTTATCTTGCCAGCAACTGGGATCATGTTAGCTTTGTCTTTAACAAACTTCTTACAAAACTCATTTTGGTTTTCTTTCAACAATGGATGTCGTTTTACATCACCAATAATTGTTCTGTGGACAGATTCCTCCACTTGAGCTGTGGATTTCTGCAGCTCCTCCAGAGTCGCCAAGATGCTCCTTTTAAGTATTTTAATATATTTCTCCTGTGGTTAACTCCACTAGCCTGTTGCTCAGCATAAAACAGAATTTGTTGGAATAGAAATGTTTGTTCATATCACAATAACATAAAATATTAATTATCAGTCGAATGCTTATGAAAGTCCTGAATAAAGAGAAATCCTACAGCCACTAAAATTTGACGCCACACCATTTTTGTTTACATTTTGTGAAGAATTAAGTTGTGTTCATCTCTTCTTCAGAGGTTTTCGTGCCTCATGGTTGCTGTAGTTCTTGGAGCTTATTGAAGGAAACGACACGGAAACCTTCTTGTGATGGTGTGATGTGATGGACCCAATAGCAGCAGGCTTCGGACACTGAGGTGGAGTTTTAATAATAAAAGGAAGAACAAAAATGGGGATCAGAGGGAGTAAATGAGAGAATCTGGTGAGGAGTGACTGAGAATGAGAGGCTTAAATACTGGGGAGGTTGAATGCTGAACAAAAGACCTGAGCTGATGAGCTAAGGGAGTGGAGGGAGCAGGAGGCAGACTGAGGAGAGAGAAAGTGGCAACAGAAACACCAAGAACTGACCTGAAGGAAAACAGAAACGGATCTAACCAAAATAAAAACACAAAATAATAATGAAACTAGAATCAAATCAAACTACCAAAACGACTCAACAATCTGGGAACTCAAAACTTCTTTATATGAGTGCAACTTCCTCCTCTGCGAAAATGGAGTAGTTTCAGATTTTAGCAGATTTTTGCCATTTCTCCTGCTAGTACTAGACTCTCGCATTTGTTTTGGTTGTATTTACCCAGAATGCCCTGCGCTGTCATCCGCTTGCTGCTTTCTGAACGGTTCCTGGTCTGATTGGTGTTCACATATGCATTTGAACCGCACCAGAGTTCACTTCAACTGAAATGAGACCGAGGTTTTTAGGTGGATCAGAGTTCAATCGCACATTCAGATCTCCCCAAACGAACCAGACTTTGTAGACAAACGGACTGGAGTTGGATTAAAGCAGTGTGAATGCACTGCTCCTCATTATCCCACTTTATCCAGTAACATAATGTGGGTTTGTGTGTAACAAACACAGTAGGAGTTCTCATGAATTTCTCTGAAAGTCTAACCCAGCTTGGCCAGGAGAGAAAGTCTTTGCCTTAGATTGGGATTAAGTCTGAAGGGTTTCCCTTCGATTATTAGCATCAAAGCTTCCTGCAGGATCTGGGGAAAGCAGTTTGGTGCATTATTAGAAATGCAAACTTGGTTGCACGCCACCGCTCCTGTAACACACCGTGTACCCGAACCATCCCACCATGGAGGCGTGCGGGACGGGGGGAGTAAATCACCCCACCGAGCTGTCTATAGGTGGAGCCAGGGTCCTGCCGCTGGCCGCCAGGCTTGGCCCCCCGCCCGTCGCCTGAGCCTCCCGCTGGTGGCAACAGGTGACAGAGGTCTGCTGTGTGCAGAGCTCAGAGCCCCCTCAACCCATAGAAACACTTGCTTCATTGCTGCCCCCCTCCCGTTAGCTGCAGGGAGACAGACAGGAGCAGAGTGAGGCTTTACTGCTGTTTATGTGCCACTAAATACGAGGCAAAAAGCTCAGTGTGCATCACTCATCTGCTCATGAGTCAACGCTCATGATGTCACACTCTGCCATGCCAGCCTCACACACAACTATACTGTAGTACCAGAATGTTTTATAAAAGAGCTTATTTATTAAAAATGGGGAAAGTCGGCTCTTTTTTCCGTGCAGTTACCTCCCAGAGAGCCGCGACTGTTAAAGCGTCGTGCCACAAACAACCTGCTAAAAACACTTATGTCTCCCATGCAGAAATAAACACGGGCCAATTAGCGTTCTTATTTTTGGAGCTGCAGGAGCTGCCAGAGCCGCTGAAAATCTACCAAGCAGACGCGGGCTGACGCGGGGCGCTGCGGGGCCGGGACCCCGGACACGCAGGAGCCGCTGCAGCTATCAAAGAGCCCCGTCAGACTGGACGAGGGTCTGTCCCCCCTGAAATGAATCCTTGTGTCGGGGAACAATAGGGCCACTATTATCCGGCGCAGAGAGGGATGAATTCACATGGGGACAGGTCATCTTGATTTATGAAGTGTGAATTAGGAGCTGAGAGTTGGAGACCAAGGTGGGGTTTGGTGGGGAGGCGGAGGTTGCGCCGCACAAACAGCCGTCTGTGTTTTTTAGAGGCTGGAGACACGGCGGCAACCTCCCGTCATTCCCCCCGTGAACCGCCGCCGCCACCAACTGCAGCAGCGGCGGCTGCAGCAGCGCTACGGCAGGCCAGTTTCACATAAAATCCGCTTCACTCTGACTTTACAGATTCCTGAAACTGGTTAATAACGGAGTGTCAGGGCCACGCTGAGAGAGTTATAAAAAGAAACAATAAAATTACAAAAGTAAAGTCATATTACTTTATTCTTGTAATACTATGACTTTAGTCTTGTATTAATTTGACTTTTATTATTTGGCTTCCTGAAATATTTTAACTTTTTCATATATTACTACTTTACTCTCAAAATTTTAAGAGTTTATTCCCAAAATTCAATGTTTTTTTCTCATTTTGACTTTTCACACTTCTAATATTCCTGTATTATTTCAGCCTTATTCTTGTATGACTTTATTCTCGTAATTCTCTGAATTTATTCTAACATTATTTTGACTTTTTTCTCAAAATATGACTTCATTCAGTCAGATGAAACTGATCGTGTGTACAGTCGGCCTGCCGTAGCGCACCGCCGCTTCCTGCCCTGTTCCCTCCGGTTCACAGCAGAGAAGCAGCCAGATCTCTGCCTGGAGATCAACGCGCTAAACTCCTGCTGGTCGTCAGGCTTCATTTGAATCCCAGGGCAGGTTGATGGAGTGCTGCTCCATCCATCAGGAGCTGCACTGTTTGCTCAGATCCCAGTAATGTAAAGGCTCATCTAAAGCTGCTGGCCCTCATTCTCCTCTAAGCCAACAAGCAGTGTGTGCCAATGTAAACCTGCTGACCAGACGGTCGGTTGCCCCAAAGCCACAACTCACCACTACTCCGGTGCATACAGTGTGCAGTATTAATACCCTTTACACGTTTAATCATTTTGTTGCTTAGCAGCACATTTTATTGCATTTTATTGGTATTTTATGTGACAAACACAAAGGTGCATAAATAAGGAAAAGGTTTTTGTAATAACCAGATGCATTCTGCTTTACATCTCCGATTGGATGAAAAACATCTGTAAACATCAATTTTCAGTTCTGATTTGGACTTTGACTAGACTTTCCTATCCTGTTGCTCTAAACTGGCAGCGCCCAAGTTCAGTCCTGCAACTTTTAGATGCATCCCTGCTGTAGCACTCATCACTTTTGGGGCAGATGTAACTGAAGATTCGAAGCTGTTTGCTTCAAACTAAATTTTACAGTTTTAGATTGAAGAAAGCGAGAAAATATTTATCCAGAAGATTCAGCAGGTATGCATGTGCATGACAGTTTGCTGCTTTTTGTTGACCACTGAAATTAGGGATGCAAACATTTAGTCAACTTACGATTATCCTATCTAACTAATAACGTCTGTTTATGAAAACATGAAAACATAAATAAGTCTTGTAGTCAACAGGTGGGAAGACCAACAACAAACATTACATTTTGTCAAGTGTCATCGTTAAAATCTCAAAAGCTTAGACCGATTTTTTCAGTGTTGTAGTTTGGCTGCCATCCAGAAGAGGGCGCTGCTGGTCGTCTTTAAGCGTAGCCAGTTGGCACTGAAATAATTATGGTGGAGTCATCCCAGAGCAGGAGAGAAAAACAGTCTAAACAAAGTTTGATTTGGGATGCAAAATGCATTTTATGCGGATGGACTGAATAATGACTTGCAGCTGCTGCTGTGGTTCTGGTTTTTCTGCAGGAAGTCCAGTCACTGCTGGGGCGTCTTCTGAACAGTCGATAACAATGTTTCCGTTCAATTATTGCAAATTTTGAGCAAACTTTTAATATTTAGCAAAAATAAAAAATAAAAAAGATGTGAATGAGGCCTGTTTCAATTCACTGAAAAACCCCTAAGTGTTTAAATGTTCGCTACATCAGAAGTTATTTAGCAGCTTTAGAGCCAGATAAAGTTTCAGAAAAATTCCAAAAACCAGTGAGCCTGAAAGTTTTTTCCTGGAAATAATTTTGAATTTTTTGCTGTTTCTATTGAACTTTTCTAATGTGACACAAAGACGGCGCTGTTTCCACACCAGCAGCCCTGATAACAATAAATACATTTATATAAAATGCATGTCAGAACCGGGTCCATTAGGCGCTTAATGCCTGCCTTTGTTGCCCTTTAACCTTGGCGTTCCCCATGGCTATGTTCTCATAGCCCCACATTTCCACGTGTTTGGTTTTCATTGCATGTTGCACAGAAACATTTTATCCAACATGATTTTATTTACATCAACTCAGCTTTTCAAATGAGGAAAGTTTACAAAAGTTGCATTAATATGTAAGGATTTCATTTCTGTTTTAGTGCTGACACAATCGAAGCCTCTCCTCCAACTGGAGACTCACAGAGCTGAGGAACTCTGTTGTTTTTCTGTTTAGTTTATGATTCTGATTAAGTTTGTACCCTTTTTTTTCCTGTCAGCCGGCTTTATAAACCCAGGCGTCTGGTTAATCACTGAGCACTTTGTTCTGCATTTTGCTTTTTAACGACCATGTTTGGATGCCCGCTTTTCTGTCTGTGAAAGTTTTATGGAGGAATGGAAGGAAAACTGACTTGCATCAGGTTTTGGGTTGTTTATCAACTCTGCAAATAATTGCACTGAATTTGCTCATTAAAACTGCTTGTTTAAAGCTGCAGGTTTGTGTTTTCATAACAGATTTATGAAAACAAGACACTTTTCTCATTTCTCACAGCTTATTCTAATAATTGTTACCTGTATGTTTTGAAAGAAACTGAAGAATAAGTTGGAAAAAGGTCAAAGTCTAGAGAACTCAAATTAAAGAAATAAATGGTAATTAATTATTTGACTTTAGAAATCCTTATTTATCCGTTTGCCACCAGTGTTTTTGCGCCCTTTTCACCTCAAAAGTTGTTCTGCGAAGGAAATGAGGGGAATTTGCTTAATTTATCAGATTGATTTGTATTTGGAGCGCCTGTCTGACCCTTTGAGCAGAAAACCAGAAACTTTAATGCTTTCTCACTTTGTACAGGAGCAGCTTTAGCCTCAGACTTTCATGGTCATAAACAGGAGCCACAGATTTCTGGGTCTTCATGCCCCTTTGTAAAACTATTTAATTTAACTGCTGTAATCTGTGTACAGTCTGCTGGATTCAGGTCGTTTATTCTTTGATTTCTTTTACAACATATTTCACACAGTCACATTTCATGAACTCATTAAACCCAGACGGAGCCAAAAATGGAAAAGTTGTGTGTGTTGGTGGATGGAGGGGCCATCCCATAATTCAACAGCTGATACAACAGCTTTTAAGTACCAATACATTAAATCAATCAACATTCAAAATGTGGGAAGGACAAAAAATAGACATAAAACAACTACAGTGTCATTAAAACACTAAAACAGAAGTAAAAGCAAAATGTTTAAAAATTTTAAGAAGCGTGTGTCTGATTATGTGACCAGACAGCTTTCCGTAGTTTACTGAAAGCTCTGTCTCCTCAGTTGATGAACCAGTTTGGACCAAACTTCAGTTTGATGGACCCACATTCAACAAATACTTTATGTGGAGAAGCTACAAAGCAAGCCCACATCATGACTCCTCCACCACCATGCTTTGGCTTGTTATGGAAACAAATAATCGGTTCAAAGGTCATTTCTCCAGACGTTTTCTGATTTAGGAAGTTATAAACTAGCAAACTGGAGTTGATATTGTATTTAACCCTATATAATTCTGAGAACTTGTTCTTTGTGATCATGTATTAGTTTTTAGGGCTGAAGTGATTAATTAGGTTAATTATGATGAATTGATTGTTGAAACTATCAAATAATTTATTAATTGATTAGCTGGAGTACATAGATGCCAGAAAAGCCATTTAGTGAAAAAACTACACATTCAATTCAATAATTACTTTTCTCTTCTTACCTGCACAAGTTACACCTTTATAAGTCGTTATATATTCATAGTCACACTTGCAGTTTGTCAGTATTTTATTTTTGTGTCTGGTTGCTAAATTCACTGCCGTGTCTTTGTGACAGTAAATTAAGTCTAATTAAGGCAAAACTGTACAATTTTTTTTCAGTTACGATAAAAAACCTTTTTTTATGTTCTACTCAAAATTAAAGTGCCAGTTTTAGCTTCACCTGGTCAAATTTCGCTACATTAAGGGAAAGTGTTTGCAGTTTGATCAATAAAATGTTTTTCTTATTAGAAAAAAAATGTTTGTTTGCTTTCATATATAAAATAGGTTTCAATGGTTAATAAAAAGTCTGCAGAATGGGACAATAATTGATGACTAAGCTAATCGTTAGCGGCAGCCTCTTTAGTTATTGAGAAAAATAGACGATTTGGTTTCTATAGCACTTGATTGTTGCTGCTTTTAGACGCATCTCCCGGGTTTTTTGTTGAATCTGCTGAAATCCCAGCAGATTCAGGCCAACATCAGACAGTTTAGAAATGGATTTATTTTCTCACACTGAGAAACAGCAGCTGGGTTTTTAGAAAGAGGTGCAGTGGTGTCTGATGCAGTCCTAGTGATCCTCCAAACTAAACAGGATTGAAAATCTGAGGACATTTAATCCCTCAGAGGAGATCCAAGACGAGGATGTTCCCTCCAGGAATTTATTCTGGAATATCTGGGATTAAAAAGTCTGATCCAATCTGTGCAGAAATATATGTGCAACTGGAGCTGTCAGTACTTTTCTATTTTCTTAATTCTAGAAACTTTTGAAAGATATTGAACATTTTTACCTAATATAACAGTTTTTCATGTGAATTCAGGTTCTGTCTAGCGCTCAGCATAAATAAAAAGATGAATTGCATATTTCCTTAGTTTAGGTAAACATATTCTGGCTGTACATGTTGGTACTTTGCGTTGATAAATAGGACAGGAGGAGTGTGACACGCAAGAAAACGATCCATCATCTGACTCATGGTCAGCAGTCAGCAGCAGCCATTAATTTTAATTAAGCTCCCAGCAGGAGTGATTATTGGGATTGTGTGCTTTTGGATTGCAGACGAATGGAAAAGAGTGTGAAACAAACTAGCAATTTGCACACCTCCCAAGTGCCAGAGTAAACAGAGAGGCACCCACTTCGTGTCTGTGTATTCAGCTTGGCTGAGCGGTGTGAAACGGCGCGCTACGACTGCGAGATAAAGCTGCAGAAGGGACGGATCCGACCGCTCTCTGCAGAAAATCCCTCCTCAGATGCTAAGCATGCAGGTTTGAAAGCTACCTGAGCGGCCGGCTGCTCTCTGTTGTCAAGATGGCTGCCAAGACCCAAGTCTGTTTTTTCTCAGTAAATGAGAAACCAGCAGTGGGGGTCACCGTGACCTGCGCCAGCCTCAAACATGGAGATTAATTCTGAATCCTAAACTCTTCAGGAACCAGACCTGCATTTAACAAAGAGCTCATTACATCGGGCAATTTATTAGCCCAAAGAACCATGTTTGCTTAACTTAAGAGTGGAAAAAAGCCCTCAATTAAGCAGGCGTCTGTCTCAAGTGGGCTGGCGCTTTAAGGAGGAATGATCCTCTATCTGAGTGTTCCTGTGGTTAAACAGTAGGAAGGGATTAAAAGAAACCAAAACAACTCGGCGTTAAATGAGCCTGGCGCTCCCGATGGCTCCTAACGAGAACCATGTTGGGAGTTCTCCCAGGCAGACGCGTCACAAATGAAGCGCTCCGCCGTGTGAAACGTCACTTAGCTTTACTTTGGATCTCAATCAAGTGTTGGAATATATACTTTGTTCTCTTAACGATTTTTGCTTTTATTTCTTCCTCTTAAAATTTTTAGATCCTCAAGCAAATTTTAGTTACAAACAAGAACTTGAATAAATACAGAAATATATATAGACATATTTTAAATGATGTCCTTCAGTAAACGATGCCAGAACTGACAGGTCATATCAAAAGACGAGTTTATTAATAAAACCCATTAACAAACTGTTAATATATGAGTAGAAATGTGTCTCTATAGGGCTGCACAGTGGTGCAGTAGGTAGTACTGTTTCCTTGCAGCAAGAAGGTTCTGGGTTCGATTCCCGGCCCGGGGTCTTTCTGCAGGTTCTCCCTGTGCATGGTGGGTTCTCTCCAGGTACTCCAGCTTCCTCCCACAGTCCAAAAGCACGACTGTCAGGTTAATTGGTTTCTCTAACTTGTCCACAAACTGTCCACTCTCTTCCTGTCGGCCATGTTTGTTCACGGTGAGATTTTCTGAGTGTTGGTGGGTGAAATCAGTTTTTGTGTGTAGCGTGTTTCTTCTGCCATGTAGCTCAAAAAACCTATTATACCCCAGATTTTTTCTATCGTCATATTTGCAGTCTGTCAGGTTTTGAAAATTGAACATTTTAAAATATAAAGTGTGAATCTTGCATACAGGCTTCACTTCCTCCGATAAGACCAGAACAACTGCTGACCCAAAAAAACATAAAGTTCAGTTTACAAATAAAATCTGACGACGCCAAAGACATGAGCAGAAATACTCCGGGGACGGATGAGACAAACGTACTTTTTGGGAAGGCTGGACTGAAAAGTAACAAAACATTTCAGAGAAAGAAAATTATAATATTATACCTGCAGAAAAACATGACAGTGGTCTGGGGCTGGACGACGTGCATTAAAGGGGCGGGATTTAATTTCCAGGAATATTGTGGCATTTTAAAGCACAATCAACATGTTACCTCCAGTTGTTATAAAAATGTTGTCAAACATAACTAAAAAGAAATTCGACTTCAAAATTTGACACTTTGAAATTGGGCCTCTGTCTCTTTAAGAAGCTCTTACTCTTACAGACACTCCGAATTTGGCACATTTTACTTTATTTTTTAAAAAATGTTTATTCTATAAATGTTTGTCCTCCCAATACAGCAAATTGTAGTAAGAAGAAAAGAACAAGTAATGGACTCAAAAACTGTTTAAAATATGTTGTTTCAGATTTTCCACAGTGTTATTGGTAAATAAAAATATATTTATATATCAACAAAAGACAGCCAATAATTATGTCCAGCCAAATTGGCAAAGACAGGACTCAAATGAAGTCTTGAAGGTTTTAATTTTTCCATTTTTTAGACATTTTTAAAACTTTTTTCCCGTTGAAGGAGTGTGGAAGGCAGATCCGGATTCTCTGAACTTTTTTTCCACAACCCACTAAAATCAAAATATTTGGATTGAGAAGCAAATTAAGTTTTAACACAGTTCAAGTATCACATCTTTGAATGGATCAAAAAAAGATGAGGTTGAGATGGTTGGCCTAGTCAAAGTCTGGACATATTTGACCAAGACCAGCCGTGTTTCCTTTAAACTCTCCATATGGCTGAGTTAAAGCACTTTTTGCGAAACTTTTAATTGAAGGAACGTTTATTGGGTTTAATTTGAAACATTAAAAGATGAAATATCTTTGCACAGCACTTTTAAAATCTGTGAAACGTGTAATTGAGAATGAGACTTAGCGCTGGACTCTGAGGCTGTTTGTGTCGGCTGTTTACCCGCCGCGTCCCGGTGTGAATGCTCCGGATTGAGCCTATCTGTCAGCCGCTTTCAGGACCGATGGTTTATGATACGAGCCGCTCAGATGAAAAATATAAGGCTGACATTTTCCAGACTTTTCACCATCATCTGACCGTAAACTAAATGAGTCGTGTGCTCAGATGCTCGTGTGAATTAGCTCATTGAAAATGAAACAGAGATGCATTTATCTAGAGTGCATGGTTTATGGCTGATGTAGCAGCTGGCTAAGTTCTTCCATTAAATTATTTTTCAAGGAATGATTCTCAGACTGCGACTCGGCTTGGACAGGTTCACAAATTGTGATACTTTCCGCTGCTACTGCTGCTTGTTTGAGCAGCTTCATTGAAAAGTGGCTCCTGCTGCCAGAAATGTTGTCCCACTTGAGCTGGACACAAACAGTAAATACGCTGCGAAAACCGGAGCTGGCAGAACCACTTCACCTGGAAACGGCTTTTCTCTCTCACGACTTGAAGTGGCACTAAACATGTCCTTGTTTTATTTTTTTCTAGAAAATTTCTGATTTATTTTTTTTTTTTTTAGAAAACTTTGTTAGAAAACAAAATGCTTAGAAATATTGCTAGAAAATACTAAATTTTTTAATTTATCTGAGATTTTCTAGAAAAAAAACTTGGAAATTTTCTGTTTCAAAAATCAAATATTGAAATAATTAGTCTCAGACATTTTCTAGAAAAAATTTTAATGTCTGCATTTCAAACATGGAATATGCTAGAAAAGAATATCATTTTTTCAAGTTTTGAATGTTTTTGTTTTTTGACTCTCATGTTTCTTTTTTTCTATAGAATTTTTTTGATATATCTCACAATATGTGTTTTTTTTTTTTGCATTTTTTTTTTTTTTGACTTTTTTTTTTTTGAAAAATTTTTGATTTTTGTGATTTTTTTGTGTCTGTGTTCTTTTTAAAAAAAAAACAACAGCATGCCTTGCATTCAGCTGAATTACAATCGGTGTATTTTACAAAACTGCAATGGAAACACTTTTTTTGCATCGGGTGGTCATGTGATCAAGAACAGGAAGTTACCACTGGGGGAAGGTTGAGGAGGCCGGGAGTTGTTGTGGGGTTGTTGTTTTATTTTTTTTTTTTTTCCTTAAATGATTAATCGTAAACCAAACATAATCTTAAGTGACTTTAACTTCAGTTTATCTCATTCCACTAATCTGGTTTAATAATCCAAGTGAAAATATTTTTATCTCACTTCTGCTCTGTTTAGTTCAATAGGAATTGGTTGGGATTTTATCAAAACAGCTTAGTGGATACTATGAGGTTAAAGGAAAACGAATAAACACTTTAACTTTTTTAACTGATAAAGATCTGAAAAGTGTGGATTTGTTTTCAGCTCTGTGATTCCAGCTGCAGGAATTTTGGAGTTTTGTACATCTGAAAACTGAATTTCCCAATTTTCTTGGACACAGCATGATGCTGCCACCACCATGTTTCACCACAGGGATGTTTCTGTTTGTTTCAGAGTTTGGCCTTGTCTGAGCAAACTTCCTCCATATTTTTAATGATCTTTTTACTTCTACTGCCTCTTGTGTTTTATCTTGTTTTATTTGGTTAACCTAGTGGTTGTTGTAACGGCTTATACAAATAAATGTATTATTGTAGAGCGAGTCCCCTAAACGACTTGTAGCAGTTTATCAATCTTAAAATCTCAACAATTTACATAAAGTTTGCGGATGCAGCTTGATGAACTGTAAAGAATTTGAAAGTTTCGACCTTTGGTTTTGTTTTTTTGAGCATTTGGTTTCTCCAGAATCTCCCGGGAGTATCGGCTCATCAGACCTACAGCCGTAAAGAATGAAAGTCTGATTTAACCAACAGGGGGCGTCTCCTCTCGCGTTCCGGCGCGATGGGAGGAGGAGGAGGTATTGGGGATCTCCTCCTAGACAACAAACCCACATTGAAAGCGGGGCGCAGGGATTACCTCACGCTGCGTGCGGAGGATAAAACGGAGGCGGCGGCTTCGCTTCGGTGCTTTTCTGCAGCGGACGCCAGCGGAGCATCATGCCGAGCCGCGACGCGCGGAGCGCAGGAACTCAGCTGATCGATCAAATCCGCTCCCACTGATGTTTTCCTGCTCACAGGGAGTTTCATGATGGAAAAGTGATTTTTGAGGGATTCTGGACACGCAGTTTTGGAGACCGCCGGCGCGTAAAGTTGCCTCCTCTCCGCTCCGTGTGCGCGCTGATCCCGCGGCTCGCCATGGATCAGCCTCAGCAGTGCGCTGCCGTGTGTCTGCTGATGCTGTCTCTTGGACTCCTGATGGACAGAGCGATCTGTCAGCACTTTTTCCTTCTCCGCCCGATCCCCAGTGATAGTCTGCCGGTGGTGGATTTAAAGGAGGACCCGGATCCGGCCTTTGACCCCAAGGAGCGGGACCTTAACGAGACCGAGCTCCGGAGCATCCTGGGAGACTTTGACGGCCGCCTGCTGTCCGTGTCGCTCCCCGTGGAGGACAAACACTCCGGCTCCGACGAGTCGGATCACTTCGACATCCTGAAGGCGGGCGGAGTTCTGCCGAAGGAGATCCGGGCGGTGGACTTCGACGTGCAGATCGGCAAGAAACACAAGCCGAGCAAGAAGCTGAAGCGGCGGCTGCAGCAGTGGCTGTGGGCCTACACCTTCTGCCCGGTGGTCCACACCTGGACCGACCTCGGCTGCAGGTTCTGGCCTCGGTACGTCCGGGTCGGCGGCTGCGTCAGCAAAAGGTCGTGTTCCGTTCCGGAGGGGATGGTCTGCAGACCCGCCAACTCGACCCACCTGACGGTGCTGCGGTGGCGCTGCGTGCAGCGGAAGGGCGGGCTGAAATGCGCCTGGATCCCGGTGCAGTACCCGGTCATCACGGACTGCAAGTGTTCCTGCTCCAGCTAGGACTGCTGGGAACTCTAACTTATAAGCTCGGTCATTTTATCCTCTTTCTCCCCCCACCTGCACTACAGAGTGTAAGAATGTATTTCTGTACATGCGTGGCCAACTTCCTGTACAAAGTCAGTATTATTTGTAACCAGAGTCTACTTTATTTGTGCAGAATATTGCTTTTATATATTTTGTATTTATGGAGAAGTGGCGCACAGAGGCACGCACGGACTTTGTGTTGGACGAAGCGGATCAACCTCAGAGTTGAACTATTGATTATTGATACAGTCATGTTTTATCCTGTAAATTTGGGAAATGTACTATTTATTCTTTATATTCTTACAATAAAACGACACAGACATGATTATGAAATGACTTTTCCTTCATTTTCTCCATGCAGACTGATTGGAATCACCCAGCCCTGTGCGCATAAGGATAGCGCCAACTTTACGCACTCACTTTCAGCTTTGCGTATTTCCGGTGTAAATCAGTTTTTTCTGCTTTGCTTCTCATTAAGCCGTTTTATCAAATCATCAACAATGCGGTCAGTTACTGCCTGCATCAGGCACCTTACAGGCTGATTACCTGGCTGCGCTGAAATCTCCATGTGTTTCATCACAAACCCTCCTCCCATGAACAGCCCAGCAGGAGCAAAGCTGCTTCCTCCTCAAACAGGAAGAGACTCTAAAAAATGATCCTGCAGCATCACTTGGATGATCAATTGTCCTAGAAATGATGGTAATAAACGATATTATTATTATTTTGAGATCATTTTCAAGTAATATGATGATGATAATGGAATAAAAATGGGACATCATCCTCTCAAAGATCAACACATTTAAATTAGTTTAAAATCACTTAACACTGGAGCTGCAAGATATTTTAACAAAATGACCAAAAATAAAATAAAAACACACACATACAAGGAAAATTTTAAACAAAATGGATCATGAACCCTCATTTCTTACATTTTATTTAGGTTTCAGTTTATATTTAACATCAATGCAGCCAGATTACATAACCATGATGAATTATTTCCAAATGTTTCCCATCAATGTGGCATTTAAACTATAAAACTATAAACTGAAATAAATGAAAACCCAGCTGGATAAGTGCAACGTTTTGATTTAATGTCAGCATTCACACTGCAAAACCACAACATCTGCAAATACCCTTTACACCTGAAATAAGAAAAAACAAACTTGGAATAACTTTGATTAAGATATAGGATCTTGTTTCAAGTCAATACTTCCTTAATATTGATGAAAAAGTTCTAGTTCCACTGGAAGATTAATTCACTTGTGGGAAAAATATCTTGTTATAAGTGAAATAATCTTGCAGTGGAACTAGAACTTTTTCATCAATATTAAAGAATTATTGACTTAAAACAAGCTGCTCTCTCTTGCTGAAACATAACATGTAAGTCAGTTTTGATATTTACACTTTACACCAGACAAAAATACTTGGTAAGATTGTGTTTTTACAGTGCATTGTGTCAGCATCCTGCCTCCCGTTGCCATGGAAACGTTCTCCAGGTGTACTCTGGAGATCTGTTGTCCGTCGCCTGTCGTCAGCTGACTTTCTGTCAGATTCGGTTCTTGAATCAATTTCTTCTGCTGAAACCGTTTCTGAGTGAAAACTGAAATCCTTCCCCAGCTTCAGTCCTGCTGCTGGGTTTGGGTCAGAGCTGACTGGGTTTTCTCATCGCTTAAAGAACAACAAACATCTTACTGTCTCACATTTAAAACCACGGCTTTAGATCTCTGCACACAAACAAAAAGTCCTGCCGTGTGAGTGTAAATAAAGCTCCGCATTGTCTCCTTAGCGGTGTGCAGCCGGGTCTCCGTCTCTGAGTCAGGCCCCTCCCTGCCGTCCTTCCAGGGTTTTAGTCGGGCAGACTGTGGGGCACCAGGGAGCCTGTGTTTTGTTTTAGTTGTGTTTAGTCCGTAATGATGCTCCTTAACCTCAGAGGCGGCTCTGCACGTACGCGCACAGCTGACAGATCCCTGAACTTGTCACCGGATTGTAACGTAAAGCTGAAGGTCGGTACAGTGAAGCCCAAACAAACAAAATGTAGAAACTAACAGCAGATGAACTCTGATGTTTCTGTTTATTTTTATAAATTTACATTGAGAGCACAATTACCTTTTGGCTTAAAACAAGGCTCTTCAACCTGCGGCTCCGGAGCCACAGGCGGCTCTTACTGACTTTGGCTGAATAATAAAGAGCTTACTAATATAAACAGAGAAAGATTTAATGTTAAACGCAACTTCCAGCAGCTTTTCAGATTTTCTTTATGAAATAATTGCACTTTACAAAAAACCCCAAAATCTTACAAAGTAATTTTCTTGTGAAAATATCTCTGTACACTTGAAATTAGACAAAATTAACTTAAAAGTAACTTTTCAACAAGAAATAAAAGATTGATTTAGACCAATAACTTCTTAATATTGATTTTAAAAAGTATTAGATCCTCTGACAGATTATTTCATCTATGATGAGGCATTCGTCTTTTGTCGTAAGCGGAAAAATCAAAATTTTTCGTAAATTTAAAGAAATTATTGATTTAAAACAAGCTCTACGTCTTGCGGAAATGCTTGTTGTAAGTTAGTTTTGTCTTGTTTCAAATGTACTAAGATATTTGAACTAGAAACTAAAACAAAAATACTTGGTAATATTTTGTTTTTGCAGTGCACAAAAATTTCTACTTCAATTTCAAGCGCTCTCAACTTATAAATTCATTATAAATATATAAACTTTAGCAGATTTTTTATAGTATTTTTGAAAAATATCAACATCCCACAGAAGAAAATGTATCTACCCACTTTATTGAAAAAACTTGTCTTTCTTTGTTTTAAAAGCTTGAAGCAGAAATAATAAATGGATGAACACATTTTCTGTTGTAGAAGAAATTACAAGCAGTGTTTCTTTGTCTTTTTCAGAATATGTTGCATCTGCAGCTCTAAACAAATTTCACTGAGCTGGACTGAGAGCAAAACGGCTCCGTCAGTTACAAAGGTTACAGGCAGATGAAATAAACATGATTAATAAGTAAAAGGAGGTCAAAGTTGTTTCTGCTACAATCTGGTTGTTCATCCGTCACTTTCATTTCAATACAAAACTTGATTCATTTCAGTAATTTAACTAACAGTTTATAAAAACTGTATTTATTCAGTTTCTGCTCCCAGTTTTTGGTCTGGGCTCCTTTTGCATGAATTGCTGCTTCAGCGCAGCATGGAGCAGAGCAGCCTGCGCTTCTCCTCAGGTGTTCAGGTTGCTTTGTTAGATGTCAACTGTTGCTTCTCTTGACCACAGTTTATGCTGTTGCCATGGTGATTACCGCAGGTATTGGTAGTTTTGGCAGTGTTTCCTGGACCAAGTCCTGTCAGCAGTATGGAGTGCTCTAAAACATCCTGGCTGCTCTGAGTTCGGACTTGATAAAAACCCAGTTTTTCTTCCACAACCTCTTTTCCTTCCACTAAATTTACTTTACTTGGGGGCCAGCTGAACTGCTGCCATGGTTGCAGTATTCCCCATGTTTTTATTAACTTCATTTCCAAAAAACTACTTTTAAGTCCTAAACCAGAGTTAATTGAAATAAATGCTTGAAAAAAAGAGAAATGCTTCCTATTTTCACAAACTCCCCTACAGTGAACATCCCTGCACCACTCAGCTCCTCCAGACTAGCGGCAGCAGCAATTAGGAAACACCTGCTGGAACTGGAAGTCTGCTGAGCTTATAATGCAAACTACTTCTCAGTCCAACGCTCCTAAGAACAGTTATAAACGGCGTAACGAGGAGCATTGTTGTGATGAGTCTCTGAAAGAGTCAGAGCTTCTTAAAGAGACAGAGACCCAATTTAAAGGCATCAGATTTCTTTTAAATCATGTTTATGTAGAGCATTTTTATAACTGAAGCTCCTTATATGAACATGGAGAATACATGAAATAAGTTTTGATATTCAGATCGAGATGCGTCTTGAAGAGTCGACATGGATCATCTGTAGGATGATAAAATATTAAGGGAACCCAGCTGCAGGTGGAGTTAAGACTAACAGATTAGTCCATGAAGTTCTGGATGCCTCTTGACTCCGTTCATCATATTTCATCTGTAAATGTCCTGAAGTCTCACAAATCCAACAGTCTTCAGCTCTTAATCAGCAGCCATCCATTACCTTAACGAGGCCTCGGTGTTTGAGCTTTTCCCGCTGATATTTTCCTCCCACCTCCCTAATCAGTCGTTTGCTCTTTGCAGATATTCTGAAGCCAGACCCTGATTCTTGATTAAATTCAGATACTTTCCTGATCAAAGCAAACCTCTCCCTGCTAGTCTAGCCAATGATTAAAACAGGAGTTATACGGATGATAAAAGTGGTTTAAATAAGTCTGACCTGCTCATTAATGAGTCGGAGGTTTGCTTTCCTTTGCTGTTTTTCCTCAGTTTGCAAAGCCAGGCAGAAAAGTGATGTTTATTCAGGAGAAATGACAAATTGCAAATAATCCTCCTAAACGGGACATGAAAGGATGTCCCGTAACGATCAGGTTTGAAAGCTTCAAACACAAACTCACTCCTCCTTTCTGACTGCGCCTCTGTAATAAAATGATGTGGAGTTTTGTGCTTTTCTGCGGTGATGAAAGAGAAGACGTTCTCTTTGATCTTGATAAAGCTGGAAGCTCAGAGACGGTATTGGCTGGCAAACAGAAACGGTGCCATTATGAGACGTTTCTCATATCAGATATATCCCTTAAACTCTAAATATAACGCGGCTGAGCTGAGTGAGAAGTTCAAAGACGAGTTTCTGCTCTGCAGAGTTCGACCTGCATCCACCTGAGCGACTGGACTGTCCAGAAGAAAACCAGCTCTCACGTTAAAACAGCAGCTCTAATACTCATTCTAATTATTTTTTTTACATTATATTACTGATGTAGTTCTAATACCGGAACACAACAATTTAATAATTTGCATTAATGGGAAGCAGTGGCTGATCTACACTGCAAAAATATACAATTTTACTAAGTATTTTTGTCTAGTTTCTGGTGCACTTGAAAAAAGACTAAATGAATTTATAAGCAACTTAATTCCCTAATACAGATTTTAAAAGTAGTAGTTCCATTGGCAGATTATTAAATTTATAATAAGACTTAAAGAAAAGAAGCTCCAAAGAAAAGTCTGTGCATATCTTACACTTTTTTTGGTATTAGTTTTTAGTATTTTCTGCCAGTTTCATTATTTTTTACCAAACTTTATTTTATTTTCTGATTTAAATTCAGTTTAAAACAGATGTCATGACTGCTGTGAAGCATTTTTTTTCACCTACTATATAAATAAACTTTGACTTGCCTTCAAAATAAGACAAAACTAACTTTAAAGTAACTTTTCAGCATGATGCAGGAGATGGCGTTAAGCCAATCATTTCTTAATTTTTAGTTCCACTGGTAGATTATTCCACTCCATTGGATCTGACTGAGTTTCAGCTGTTTTCCAGAGGAGGATAAACGTTTCAGTCTGAAGGTGGAGACAAACTCCAAAAGACGTGCAGCCAATTTTTCTTTTTCTTCCACTTCACAATTATGCAAGACTGCAGACATAAAGAAGATAAAAAGCTTATTTTCTGATTTCTGAAACCTGATTTTAAACAAAAAGTTTATCTTTTGTTGTTTTTTGCATTTAATCTGATGCATTAAACCCCACATATCTTTTTTTCATGGAAATTAGAATTCTAGTTTCATTTTACAGTAACCAGCAGATTCCACAAACTGATCTGTTACTAAAAGCTCCTCTTCACTAAAACCGGACTCCTCTAATGACTGTCTGTCTGTCAGTAGGATCAAATCTAAGGACGTCCAGATGTCCATCTGAATGGAGACAGGTGTTGTGTCTCAGGGGGACGGCGAGCAGCTGTCTCTGCTGTTAACACGCCTCCCATATGAACCTGTCCCTCATTTTAAACTTTCTGTCTGCTTTGCCCTCTGAAGGAAAGTTTGACCCATTTTTCTGAGCGGTGAATCTTTACTTTGCTCCTCAGGTTTTCATACAAGCTGCTTCTTCCAGAAAACCTTTAATGTTTCTTTCTCTTCTAACATGATCATTTCTGCTCAGATTTGCTGTTTCTTTCTCAGCAGCTGCAAGTCAAGCCCATATGATGACTCCTACACCACCGTGTTTATGACTAATGTGGTGTCATTTGTAAATAATGACACTTTTAATGCAAAATTGCACTAAAAGTTGCATTAAAAGACCATTAGGAGTGCAAACATTTAGCAGATTTCTGTTCAGTAAAATGTGAGTGGATCAGTGATCAAAGATTAAAAGATATTGGATCAAAGTGAACATGAGTAAAACTGAGAAATTAATGCCACTGAATGTAGAGAATTAAATAGTTTTAGGGCCTCTGTCACTTTAAATCCAAATAAGCTGCTGCTGGCCACACCCCCAACTCAACATTTACACTTTCACCTGAAAATGGATGCACAATTACACAACTGTACATCTTTGAAAAGCATTTGTGGAGCCTCCTGCACAACCAGCAAGTGGTTCTACATAGTAAGTCAACACTTGTCTTTTGCAGCAGCCATTGTACAGCGAATACAACGGGAAAACCTGCTGACAAAATGTGCTGGAGCTCAGCAGTGGTTGCTAGGTAACAATTTTACAGATGCCAAAATATCAATTTATCACCAAGAAGAGCCAAGTGTTTTTTAATCATGGGTTGTTTTTTTAGAAACATTTCCAAATGGAAGCACAATGATGCACAAAATGTGAATGTTGTATAATATTTCCCCTTTAAGGTTTGTGCCAATTAGTTTCAGGAATTGTTCTTGAGTTAATTTTAGAATTCACTCAGGCCTCTAATATCAATAAAAAATGCTTTTGTTACTTTGTTTCACCAACTAATCATGTTTGATGATTTATTTTGATTTCGGGGACTTTTTAGTTGCAGCATCTCATAACTTTAAGGTCCAAATATCTGTAGTCATCCACTGAACACCGTTTTACTTCTTCCCTTCTTTATGAAACTGTTTGTTTTATAATGTAGGCAACAACTTATCACCGTCAGCTCTACCATCTCTGCACCAATGATTTGATTTTGTTGCTTTTTCAGACTTTTGCCATTCGCTAAGAGTCGTTCCGTTTGCTGTTGAGGTGAAGGCGTCGTGTTTGTTGTTTTCCTGGTTTAGCTGTTTGGTTGAAACTTAAACATCCTGTAAGAAGTTTTATTTGCTTGGTGAAAGTTGCGGCTTCCCACTCATCAGATAATCAGAGGCTTTTTGAATCCTCTCCCTGCTGCTGATGTTCAAACGGAGGCGCTGACATGGAGTCCTTTTCCTTTCTTATTTCAGGTATTTCTTTCTTTTCAGGCTGTAAATTTCTTTGATTTGTAGGGGGAGGAATCTCAGTGTTTGATGTTCAGACCTCATTAATCGAAACCTCATCTGGTATGCAAGGTCAGACCTTACTTTGATGTGCATGGGGTGGCCCTGCCAAGTGGAGAGCAGCGAGGGCGTAGCTCGTTTACTTAAATTCACGAACCGTAGCAACCCTGACACATTTTGGCTTTTGCCCATCCACTACTGTGAACGACTGGGTAGATACGGGCGGCTCCAGGATGTACAAGAGTTTCACAGAAACTGATTTTAATGCTAATTATTTCTTTTGTTTCTTGGTGTCATGGGAACCTCTCTTCCTAATCTCAGTAAGCAAGCAGTAGTTAATCTTTTTATTGTTTGGATTGAGAAGTTTTACACGGCAAAAACACTGAAGCTTAACTTTTATTTTTCTCTAGTTTCTACACTGAAAGTCAAAACTTCTCAGTGTGATCTGCGATCATGTTTTAAGTCAATAATTTCTTAATATGGATGAAAAAGTTACACTGGCAAATTTCTTCACCTAAAACACGACATTTTACCACTTTATAAGTGAATGATCTGCACTTTTTTTCAAACCAATAGTCAATTCAATTTAAAAAAATATTTATTAAAGGAGACACACAGAAAATAACTACAGGATAAAATAGATACATAGAAAGGTCAGTTTGTTTATGCAATTAATTGATTTTATTTACTTTTTACTTATTTTAAGTCAGTATTAAGAAATGATTGACTATAAGAACATATTTTAGTTTTGTCTTATTTCAACGGTAATGAGATATTTGCGATAGGAACTAATATTTTGTTTTGGTAGTGTGACCTTCTGCATCTTCACACTGCAAAAACACAAAATATTACCAAGTATTTTTGCTTAGTTCCTAATGCAAATATCTCAGTTTTGCCTTATTTGGAGTGAACTAACTTAGAAGGAACTTTCCAGCAAAGTTTAGGAACTTAATGTTGTAAAGTTTTCGTTCCATTGGTAGATTATTTTACTTAAAACGTAACATTTTTCCCATGCTAGAAGTGAAATAATCAATAACACAATATTGAGAAATGATTGACTTAAAACAAGCTGCTACATCTTGGTGAGTTATGAGTTAGTTTTGTCTTATTTCAAGCATGCTAAAGTATTTGAACTAGAGCTAAACCAAACCTACCTGGTGATCTTTGCAGTTTTGCAGTGTTCCTGTTGGTGTGTTTGTTGTGTGGGATAAAGAAACAGCCCCCTGTTTGCACCTTCTACAGGAATTCACTGCAATTACCTCCTGAGCGTCGTATGTAAATATGAAGCTGCGGGGCTCCAGCGGCAGGCCGGCGCTCCGAACCGGGCCTTTGTTCTACCTGGGCTCGGCTCCGCTGGCAGCTTCCTGCTCCAGTCTGTGCCCAACAAGCGGCGTGTGAGCCATCAATCACTCATTTCCAGCGTGTCCCTCTGTAATAAATCCCTCCCGCCCCATGGCACCTCCAGTGTGTTCAGGTTTATCTGCTCTTCGCTGCATGCCAGGCCTGGCTCTTCATCTCGCACCACTGAACCAACGGGGCGATTATTGATCCACTCTGTTCCTTCGGCTTTGATGGGATGGTAAGAAGCTGAAGACGTGGTTCCATGAGGTCTGAGGGATTCCCAGACTGATCACAAGATATCTGCAAATTGATTCCAGATTTGCTTCCTTTTTCTAGTAGGAATAACAAAAATAGACTTAACATTCCTCTGTGTTCGCTCAAGAACCATAAAACATGCCTAACAAATGAAAGTCCCATAAAATCAGAAATCCTTTTATAGTGAGTCATTCTCAGCTTTCATTTTTATTTAGATGTAAAGCAAACAAGACAAGTAGATATGAAATTATCCAGAAGAACATTTGATGTATGCCTGCAACTGATGATTGTTTTTCTAATCGGCTACTCTATAATTCTCAAAGTGCTAATAAACAACTCCTCCAGGAAAACAGTTTATCAGCTGTTATCAGTGGCTAAGCTAACTAGCATGAGCATTCATGGCTGACTCCATTGTGGTGAACAAAGTAGAGTACACGAGCTTGATTGCCAGCGCTAGAACCCTCCTCCTGACTCCAATTGGTTGTTTTTAGCCTTTGTAGGCAGAGGAGACAGATTATCTCAACACGACAATTTTAAAATCATATTTTATAAAAGTTACACTCTGCAGCTTTGCCTGAATGCTGCCCAGGAAATGTAACTTTCCAGATGCCTCTCACAGCCAATTAGGAAACCAGTGAGGTCTAATCAGAAGTTAAATGAGAAACATTGAGTAGAGAAGAATCAGAGATGAAGTTCCAGAAGCAGGAGCCTGATCCAGATCCAGCGCTCCGCAGGGTGGAAGGTTACCGGGAGGAAAAGCCCTGCGGCAGAACCAGGCTGGCGTCTGCCTGCTGCTGCCTGAGCGCTGTGGTTCTGTCACATAATTGCATTCTGTCAAGGTGCTGCACAAACACGCCACATAAACACCATGATGCAGAATTAAAGCTAATATCTGGGATGAATTTCCAGCTTTTCTCAGCCGTTCAAAACAAGAACCTGAAGTTCTGACGGCTTGGATTTAAGCTCCCAATCAGGAATTAAGATTAATGTCAAATATATTTTCAGTTATTGTTTTTCATAATAGTTTGAGTAGGCTGCTCCTCCTAAAACCACAAATTGTTGGTTTTATGTTTCTGTTTGCATATGAATTACAAACAAGCTGCAACGTGTTAATTAGAGAGAATTACTCCTCTTTTTCTTCTCTTCTGTATATTCAACCTATGGAACATGCAGCCTTTGATTAACAGGAGTTTAACCCAAACTACAGGGAAACGTGTTGCTGCTTTTCACTAAATATGTGGCTTGAATTTGCGCCGCCGTGTGTCTGGTGTCGCTGTTTGAAGCTTCTGCGTCTCGGGTCAGACTCTCGGGGAGAGCTGAAGCAGCGCGGCGCTGGAGAACGGGAGATTTATCACCTGGAAAGAAGGGCTGCAAGTCTGGAGAGTGGGTTTCCACTTCAGCCTAATTCACTGTGAAGTGCTTTAGACACACAGGTTTGGGAAGATGGATGGAGGAGCCGGGCTTTTGTTTTCCACATGACCGGCTCTTCCCTGCCTCCCGATCTGGGATCATATCCTCTGGAAGACGTTCACACAGTTCATGTTCAGCTTGTTTCGAAATTTTAACCCTGAGATAAAATACAAGTCTGGAATGAATTCATATCTTACTGCTGTTTAAACGCTGCAGCTGAAAACCAAACACAAAATCTTAACAAGTAGTTTTGGTCTAGTTTCTAACGCAAACATGTTGGTATGAAATAAGACTAAAATAACTTACAAATAACTGTCCAGCACGATTTATTGTATGTAATATGATGCATGAGTTTTCTCTACAGGATTTTTAGCAGGCATATGAATATTATAACATGGTTTTACTTACACATTTTTAATTGAGTCTGTAAGTAACATATTTCATTTAATTTAGATAAAGGGTTGCATTAAGTAAGTTTTTCACTTCCTTTTGCTCCTTTTCAAACAGAAAAGTTGTTGAAAACAAATTATTTTGTTCTTGGCTTTGTAAGTAGATGTTTTCTCTGTCCTACTGATTGCTTGTTTTCTTGTTTTTAAAAACATGTTTGAAATAAAGAAATCAAATCAAGATTGGAGATTGTTTCAAGTAAATAATTCCTTAATATTGATGAAAATGTATTTCTCCTATTGACAGATTATTTCACCTATAATAACTCTAAATATGCTCCCATATCTTGCTGATAATTTACTTGTAAGTTAGTTTTGTCTTATTTCACTCAACTTTTTTGAGCATTATTATGTAGTTTTATTTCATGAATTTTGGTTCGGTTTGAAGGCGTATGTGAACACCGAGCAGACCAGAGACCGCTCCAAAAGCAGGAAGTGGACTACAGCACAAGGTATTCTGGGTAAATGCAACCGAAACAAACATGCTAGCAGAAGTAACGGCTTGATAGAAGAGAAATCCCACAAACACTAAAACTCCACTTTTGTTTCCATTTTATAAAAAAGGAAGTTGTGCTCAGTGTCTTCTTCAGAGGTTTTTGTGTTGTTTCCTTCAGTGGTTTTTGGTGCAGCGCCCCCACAGCTGAGGAGGGAAAATGTCCCGAAATGAACTGAGCTTACCAGAATATCAGGTGTGAAAACAGTTTGGGAATATTTTCTGATTGATGAGCAGCAGCGGATGCTTCTGATGGAAAGGTCGAACAAGAAGCTGTTGTAAAATCAAATCATCTGGTGTGTGAAGTTAAAGCAGCAGCATGACTGGGAGCAAGTGAAGGAATGCTGCAGGATGTGAGAACAGGGATGAATTATGCAGCGCGGCTCAACGCAGGAGACACATCAGGAACCAGCGGGAATCCTGAGGATTCCTGCTCAGGTTGAAACTTTCCCTGTCAGCTGTTCTCGGCCAGGACCCAAACAGAGAGGCTGTGTCTTCAGAGCTACAATGGCAGCCATCATAAAACTCATTCAGGCCGTGTTGGTCCTGTAAACATAATCTGCAGTGTGTTAATTACAAGCCGGCGCCTCTGGAGCAGCAGCCTGCTCTCCTTCCTGAACAACGCAGCTCCGGCCCTGGAAACGAGCTTTTCGCCCTGCTGGGTGTCCTGTTTGAGCGGGCCGCTTTAAACAAATTAACAGCCAGTCAGATGCTGTTTGTGTGACCCCTCTCTCCTCAGGGTGGGAGTAGCATGGTGGGGGGAGGCAACCAGAGCTCTTGTGTTGTTTACTGTCATTCATGTGGAGGTCTGAGGGTTTGTGTGTTTAGCACACACACGACAATCAGAGAAGAAGAAGAAAAAGAAGAAGAAGCTCCTGTAGAACGGAGACGCCGCCGGTGCAGAGCAGCATGGAGTCATCAATCATTCTCCAAAAAAAACAAAAACCCAGGAGCATCTTGAATAGAAATGTTTCTGCTTTATGTTTCATTTAAAAAATGTCTAAAAAGCATCTAAAAGTTAAAGGTTTGAATAGATTCGTTAAAAAAGCGGTTCCTCTTAATTTTTATTCATTTGGAGAGGTTTGTTTTTTATATTTTGGGAAACGTGCATTTTGAGTTGTTAAGCTGACAAATTTTTGGAATTTTTAAAATGTTTTTAGCTTTTCTGTGCATTTCAACTGCAATATTACAAAATAAATGGACTAAATCAAATCAACTTAGGTTAAATTTAACTTTAAATCTGTCATTAAAATTGCGCAGTTATTTTTCACTTTTCTTTATCAAAAGCAACAAAAGTTTTTTAACATTTGTATGGAGGGCAGAAAGTGCCACCATCCAACTAAAAACGTGTTTCTTATTCTTAATCAGTATTTATTACTTTTTAAATGTTAAAAATACTAAACTAGATCATTAAGTGTATTTTTTGTAAATTATTTATTAGAGCCTAACATCTGATTGGTTAACCTGCTTACAGCTAATAAAACAACATTTTGCATCACATTACTTTGATAAATACATTTAATTCACACATGCTTTTCATATTTACATTTTATAAGTCGTTTTATAGTTAAGTATCTGTATTTAATTTTATTTAAATGACTACGTAAAACAGTACTTTTTGCCCTGAACTCAGGTTCGTTCGCTGGGAAAACGAAAGTTATGTTTTATGGACGGATTCCCAGAGTTCCTTTGGTTTTTCAGGAAATCCGACCTTCCTGTTTGCTTGTGAGGACCTAATTGAGAACCGTCCTCCTTTGTCCGCCTCTCTCACTGTAAACCCAGCGGACGCGGTTCTGTCAGTGAACCCGTCTCCCTGATTTTGTTATTCTGTTATTGTGTAATGGTTTCCAAAGGTTGATGGATGGCTCCTCTGCAGGTCTCCCTGAGGAGTGAAAAGCTCTATCTGGACATTAATCTACTGCTGTGAGACAGACACGCTTGTTTAGCCGGCACAAAGCCCAGTAAGCTGTTGTCTCTGAGAAAAAGCTGCCCGTCTCCAGAGCCACTGGAGGCAGCGATGGCTGGAGCCAGAGTAATGACCTGTGAAATTCAGCGATAGAGCTGTCCTGTTGCACACAGGTCCTCCGGCTCCGGGCCTTGTTCACAGCCTGCTGCTGATTTATCCGAGCGCCCCTCCTGGTGCCACGGGCTTTACGGGACTTTTCCGTGGGTTGAGTAAAGCTCTCCAGACTCTGGAGAAAATAATCAAGCTTTTGTGGAAGCTCAGCGTTAGAATAATGTAAATAAAGTTGACTTTTGTCTTTCTTCCTGCTATTAAGATGCAAATAGAGCAGTTTGGGTCACATTCCCGGTTTTATCCCATCGAGCATCATGGAAATGGCTCCAAATATTGACTCTGCTTTGTCTGGTGAATTAGTCAATATTTTCTCTCCACCTCAATCAGATCAGGATGTGAGGCTGAAAGTCGAGGCTTGGCGCCTTTGATGGAGGTAAGGAGAGGAGCTGTGTCTTCCCCAGGGCAGATTATACGAGGATCAGAAGGCCAAACTTCCCGCTGGCCCCCTAAGTCTGGAAGATACAGTTTGACTTTGTTACCACAGCTTCACAGCAGAGGCAGAAACGTCCTGATTCCTGCCCCGTGGGTGTGAAAAGAAACTCCTCGGTGGGAGAGAAAATGGCTTTCATGTCAGAAGCTGCTTTGTTCAATAACTCCTCACACTGTTGACTCTTTCTTTTCCTGTTTATGTGAGAATTTACAGGTAAAAATCGGATTTAGAACAAGCAAATGCTGATAACCTGCTGGGTTTTCTTTCATATAAATGCCAATTTGATTTCGTCCAAGACAGAAAATGTTTTATATTCTTGATACGTGTTTTTATTATTCCTACAAAGCTTGAAGGATTTGCTGTCATTAGTTAACAGCTTCTTTTCCAGGGAAAGTTTAATGTAAATTTACTGAGAATGTATTGAAACAATAGAGGGAATCTGAAGTTTTATTGGCCTATTTAAAGCCCAGAACTAAATTTGACATTTTGTTGAATCACCTGAATAAAGATGCCTGATGCTCTCCAACCAATGAAAAGACTGAATGCTGAATCTGAATAAGGTGTTTCAAGAAAAGGCCTGCAAACTTCTACATCAAATAATGTTTGTAGACTTTATTTTTTAATTTCCTCACACTGTTGATCATCATTTCAAAGCATTCAGCCAGAACAGACGATAGTTTACTGTCTTGGTTTAGTGTGTTTGCTACAAAACATCTAAATCTATGAAATCTGGACTGACTGAAGCTGAGATCCCAAAAGTCACTTATTAGCTTATTCAGACTTTTAAAAATAAACCTTTAAAGGAAGCGTTTACTTCCAGTTTTCTGAAACACTTTCAGAAAACCTTTGCTTCTGGGACAATCTGGACGATTTGTGTCAAATGTGACTAGAGCTCCTCAGAAGGTGATACAAGCGTGAAAGTTTGACTCTCGTTCAGTTTTCCAGGTAGTTCAACGATGGCAGGAAACGGCTCCTTCGCCTGGATGACATCAGACACCGTGACCAATCAATAAGTCCTCTCTCTGCCTGGTTGTCCTTCAGGTGTCGGCGCATTTCGGTGCGAAGGAGGCGGAGTCCGTCTGGCGTAATAAAAGAAATCTGGGGGGAAAAAGTGACAGATGTGGACACCCGTGCCAGTGAGAAAAGTGAGAGTGGGACTGTCAGACATGTCGACTCCGGCGCGGTGATGGATGGAGAGTGAGGTAAGATGGATGACATCGTCTGTCTGAGGCCGTGTTGTCATAGCGGAGGACTGCCGCTTGTCTGAACCTCTCAATATCAGAGAGCAAACTGGAGTTTGTTTACTCTGCTCCAGTGGAGTGATTTAGAAGGAGGGTGAGGGAGACGCGGGTGTAAGGTATGTTCGCTGGAGGGCCGGGTCGGGTTTCCAAACATTCCCTTTGAAATCGAATAGCAACTATTTCTGCTGTTTGAAACCAAACAGTTTGGTTACAGTGATTGGAAGAGGAAGGAGTCAGACAAACGAGATAAAGGTGCAGTGATATTATTTTTCACATTATTTTAACATAACACCATAATTATCGAGCAGAATCTGGAAAACAAACGTCATCCTCCCTACTTCTGCAGTATTTAGAGGGGAAAGGTCGAGTCTGCTGCTAAAAATCATCTGCAAGTCCAGTAAGTTTGGACAGTTTGATGCAAAGACAGAAAGACGTCACCAGTGGAGGAGCAACTGTTGCTGCCCATCAATCTGGGAAGGGTTATGAGGTCATTTTCAAAACGCTGAGAAAAATGATAAAACTCCTCAGAAGCTCCTCATAGACCAGTGTTTCTCAACCTGTTTGGGGCCAGCGCCCCCCCAGCCCTTATCCAGGTCCCTCACCGCCCCCCACTAAAGAATTTGTAGGCTACTTTGCACTGACTATTATTTTATTAGTAATATTACTATCACTATTGTAGATGTTTTGATTTTTATGCTTGTTTCTGTATTTATCATCAAAAATAATTTCACAAAGAACAAAAAAGCAATGGGAATAGAAATTTTCACAGGTCTCTACGAAAAATGTAATGAACATTCAACTTAAAATCGGTAGGCCAACAGCAGCCAATCAGAGTGTAAAGATAAACTTTACAGTGTAAAGTTTATCTTTACACTGTAAAGGTAAACAGTGGGATTTTAAATACACCCCCCAAAGGAATCCCACCTTTTGTAAAAATTTCCACCAGCTTCCCCTGCCGTCCTCTGAACGCCCCCTGGGGGGCGGTACCGCCCACGTTGAGAACCGCTATCCTAGACTGTTAATGTGGTAAACATTCAAGCTAATGATGGAACAATTAGAAATGATCTCATCTGGAAGAGTTAAAACTGATCAGGTTCACAAAGCTCCATGTGAATGAAGAACAGCTTCGGGAGGAATGGAAGCACAGTGGCGGAGGAGTCATGCTGTGGGCTGGTTTTACAGCCACATGGACAACTCGGTCATGGAGTTGACTACAAACTGCAGTCTGAGTCCATCTGTACAACTGCAGGAGTTCAGTCCAAACTGCATCTTCAGTTACTCCAAACAAAGCAGCTAATCTGAAACAAAGAAATGAATTAATGGCCTATTCAAAGTCCACATCTTAACTTAACTAAGTGCTTTCTGTAAATTTCTCTATATATGTTTCTGTGTCTGTTTCTTTATATCTCTGGCTTTGTCTTCCTCTACCTCTCTCTAATTCTGTCTTTTTCTCTTTATCTCTCTCTGTCTATTTCTGTCTCTCTTTCTTTATAACTCTCTACATATCTATGTATTAAAATCCCGACACAGTGGAACCTCATGTATTCCCCAGGTCAGTTTGTAGAGCGTGGTATCATCCTGGCTCTGACCGGGGTGTACTTTCTTTTCGACCTGACTGCCTGTCATCAGATCAAACTGCCTTCATGTTGATGTATTTGGCTGTTTTCTCATCCTTCTTATTAATGTATCACCATCTCCAGGAGTCTGATGTCAAACAAAAAGACGTTCCAGAAGGAAAATAAAACTAAAAAAAAAAGTTTCTCCTGATGAAGAAATCTGCAGAATAACACGTTTTAGATTTGCTTTGGTATGACTGAAGATGGATTTGTCTGGTTTATTCACCCAGGTGCATCGATGAGGTTCAGTTTTAGGGTCATTTCTAACCTCTAGTGAGGCCTGTTGGCCTTTGTGTGTGTGTGTGTGTGTGGGGGTGTGTGTGTGTGTGTGTGTGTGTTGGGTTTGGGGGATCAGGAGTGTATTACACTGTCACACTGTTCATACTGTTTATGCATACCAGGCCACTGTGAGTGCCTCTTTGTCGCGTAAGTGTTTACTTGAATTTATTTCGGGAGAGCTGCACATGACTGGGACAGGGATCTCTATAAATTATGGAACAGAGCGCTTTGTGTAATGATAACTTCTGTCAGGTCCTCAGGCTGTGTGACAGTGTTGTTAGGAGTGTGTAAATACTGCGGTGGTGAAAGAGGGAAAGGGGCGTCTGTGGCCTGAAAGGTGCTGCACGGTTTCCTCCGGAGCCAAGCAGGAAACAATGCAGGACTAATCTGCCCTTCTGTTATTCCAGATTATCGATGACATTCCTGTCGTTTTGTCTGTGTGGAGGGAAAGTTCAACTTAGTCATGACCAACATTTTAACACAATCTGTTGACAAAACCCTGTAGTTAATGCTCAAAAGCCAAACTCTGTCATTATATTTAATTCAGCCTCATTCTTTTTCACCAAATAATGCCCCAAAATCTTTTAGAAACGTTTTAATGCTGACTCGTTTGGTGTTACTGGAAGCTGATCCAGCCTTTGATACAACTGATCACAACACATTGATCGATTGGGAAACTGTTTGTATCAAACTGAGCTAAACAAAAATCAGATGTGAGGTTCCTCAAGGCTCTGTTCTCTGGCCACTTATGATCCCAGTAGCACAGATTATTACGGTTTACTGTTTGCCATATATATATCGCCATTTTCAGAAAATTTTATTATAAATAGGTGAGGCATGTTGGATTAAAAACACTTTTTAAAAATAATCTTTAAGAAGATATTAAAGATTTTTATGTTTTAATGTTCTAATTTTATATGTTAAGTTTTCATTACTTGTAAATGGAAAATAAATAAAGTTAACAGAAAATAAGGCTGTCAAATGAATCTATATAATGTGTTTCACTTAGTGACAAAGTTCCTGAAATAAATTATTTTTTCATATTATTCTAATTAGTTGAATTTGTCAGAGGAGATTCGACTGAACTTGTGAGATAGTAGAAGATGTGTAACATGTACGCTGATGAGACAACTTTATATTTCTGTAACTAAAGTCACCATTTTGGACCCAAAACGTTAAAAAAAGGTCAGAGGTCATGAATGAAGTAGACTAAATACTTGAGAGCAGCTAAAACACTTTGGCTCTGTTTTGGTCTTTGGAATAAATTGAACATTTTGTTCACACAGTGAAGTAGCTCGACTTTTAGCCTAAACATCTAAGGACAAGGAGGTTATTTTACCAACTGGACAGTTTGAAAGCAGAGAAAACCAGCAGCAGAACGCTCCACTGATGAAGGTAAGAACAGAAAAATATCTGATTTTAAATCAATGGTCATTTATTTTGCTTTGCCAGGTGTGTTTTCTGGCGGCATGCAGACGTTTTGACTTTTTGTGGCGGCAGCAGTTTGCAGCTCAGGAAGGATAGAAACTGGTCTTAAAACTTGTAGCTTAAAGATTTTTAACTTGTTCAACAAGTTGATTTTAAATGATTTAAATTAGATGACCAATATTTACTCTGTGGTCACTTCTATGGTGATCGGTTGGAAACTGCACAGTCAAATCACATGAAGACCTGAAGGAAAGAAAAAGAGGCTTGTTTGAATTTTCTGAGTTGTCTAGCGAATCATAAATTTTCAAATCTACATTTATTCTGAAATGTTTGGAGGAGTTAAAATTCAAATCATGGGAAAGAAAAACCTTTTTCATATA
>NW_006800109.1:533383-572632 GCF_000485575.1 Poecilia formosa
TTACACTGTTCTCAGTGAAATTATTTTATCTTATTTTGTAGGGAAGCACTACATATAGACTACAGTGTAACATCTAAATTGTGTATAAAAACTTTTTTCTGTCTGTAGCATCAAGTGTAAGGGCGCCATCTAGTGGCGGTTTAATGAACAATTAAATATTGGATTTATATGAAGCTGACTGATGAACTTACCTTTATCAGTTTTTACACTTTTTGAAGTTGAATTAGTGAAATTCTTGTCTACACTGTAAAAAGTCCCCTTTCAAAAACAAGAAAAAAAAGTACAAAAATAGGGTATAATTTTCTTAAAATAAGAATAATTAAAATAATTAAAAATTATTATAAGTAATATTTTCTTAATATCAAGCTTTTATATCTTACTGAGATAATTAAGTACAAAAACACTTAAAATAAGAAAAATATTCTAGCATAAACCCCTCTTGGTGAGAAAAAATATCTTGTCAGAAAGAAAACAAGAAAAATCTCCTTAATTTAAGATATTTAATCTTACTAAGATTTCCGTTTTTGCAGTGTACTCTTAGCAACAATAAGATTTTGTTTACTATTTCTTCATAAATTGAAGAAAAGTTCAGATTTTCAGTAAATGTTGATGGATATTTACTCAAATACATAAAGCAAAAACCGTGCTCATTAAAGATGAATACTTTATTCATCAGTAAAAAGTCTCCATGTACATCAATGCAGCCACCTGGTCACATAAAAGTTTAGATTACTTTTATTTATTCATTATTATTTCTTGATTACAGCTAAAGAAAACATGGCATTTAATATCAAAACAATAAAAAATAATCCAAATATGGATCTCATAAAAAATGGTTAAACGTTTTGAAATGTTACTTTTAATCTGACAAATGAGCCTCATCAGATATTCATATTTATTCAATATTACTGTAGTTTTTGGCAGACACTTGAAAAGATGCTTTCAGGGCATTTCTATATGGAGCCAATTAATTCCACATTGATCGGAATATATAAATATGTATTTGGATATATATGGATACACACACACACACACCCTCATACACACACACACACACACACACACACACACACACACACACACACACAGGTTTCTATTCTGGAATATGGCTTCTAGAAAAATCTTTCTTCCTTTCTAGGAAGAAGTGCAATAATCTCCAGGCAGGAAGAGGCATTCTCTCTCAAACTGCTAAAAAAAACCCCAAAAAAAAACATTTAATTGAAGAAAATAATCTCCTTGTGAATGAAAACAAACAAACACTGAGGTCATTTGTTCTGTTTATTAGTCAAGTTTCACAAGGCTTGATGGTAAAATAAATAGGTCACAAACAGAAAACGAACCCCATCTAGATGGACATGTGGCAGTTCATGGCTTAATGTTAATATCTGTAAAAAAGTAGATGCCAGAAAAGTAAAAAAGCGAGTTGCGTCAGCCTCCCAGCTGGTGGAATAACATCATAGCTTTGCTCTAAATGAAAGAATAAAGCAGAACTAAACCATTCAAATGCTTTCAATCAGGCGTGCAACATTTGTTTCTCCCAGCAGGACCCGCCTCCCTCATGTCACCGGAGTACAAATAAGAAAATCAAACAGGTTTCGGCTCCATGCAATGCTCTGGGGTCCTCCCTGCATTCAGCTACCTGAAACCGCAGCTATCTTTAGGGTAAAAGAACGGCTCAGTCTGCAGGCGAGTTGAGTCGCTGCTTTGTTGCTGAACTCCTCCCCCGGGAGCAGAAAGCGGCGCACATGGCTGCCGTTTCTTTCCCTTTACATCAGATAAAGACCCTAAAGACCCAGATTCTGTTTTCCTCCCTCTGGCCTGAAACACCTGCATCAGGGTGGAATAAAACTAGAATCGCTTTAGAACTAGAGATGCACCGAAAACAAAGTAAATTTCCACCAAAAATTTTCTAGAAAAATAAGAAAATTTCTGAGTTTGAAACGTCAAACATTTTCTAAAAAAAAATCGAATATTTAGATTAATCTAAAAAGTTGGACTTCTTAACTTTTGAAACTAATACAACCTAATCAGTTGTATCAAAATTAGTGTATTTCGCAAAACTGCAATGGAAACACTTTTTTTTACATCACACACTGTGATCAACCGGATGTTACTACTGAAGGAAAAGAGGTGGAAGACGACAGGAAGTAGCAGGATGATGGCAATGACGTATCATGTGAACGAACTTATTCACACAAAGTGTGTTTTTTCAACATTAGCAGAATATTTTTGTAATGGAAACGCAGCTGGTTACCGTACAGGTCATCTTATACTGCTGTCTTAAACTGGTTTTATAAACATTTGAAAAACATGCATTTTTTTCTCAAATTAAAATTTCAACATGTTTTTCTGCTCATTATCCCGTCTGCATGTTAAAACTCTGCAGAAAAGGACAGAGGTGCAGACGTCCTCCAGTCAGAGACTCTGTGAACACAGATACTGTATCTGACTTCCTGCATGTTAACAGAACCTGTGGTGATGCTGCAAACGGTTCAGCCCAGCCCAGTCAGAGCTCTGCTGAGGCAACAGTGATGGATTACCCCAGAGCTGAAGATACGTCTGACTCTGCAGACATAAAAACGGATAAGTTACAAAACACTTACATTTAAGAATTGATGCCTCAGGAAAGATGGATTTGAAATAATGAAAATAATCTCACTCCTGTTTATGACCACTGCTAATTATTTCTGATTGAAACATTCTGATCACATTTATAATAAAAGTGAACTAAATGAGCTAAATAGTTAATTTGCTAACTAAATATTTGGTTCAGCTAAACACTGAGCTAATATTTTACTAATATCTCAAAGCTAAATATTTAGCTTGATGTACTGGTATATCACAATAATCCAGTTTCTGAGTTTCTTTGTGCTGGTCAGAGTTTTATAATTGGACTCTAACATTTTGGCTCAGCCTTGTTCTGATTGGCTAAATCTACCCGAAACTTGATACCAATTCAAATACTGCTAATAACCTCTGAATTTAACCTTAAAATGAAACTAAAGCGAACCGTCCCTTTAAGGCTGGGACTAATGATCACATGACCCTGTAGCTGAATACGACCAGCAGGTTGTTTCTCTCTTGTAACACAACAAACGAGGACAAACGTTTATTTCTCTGTGTCCAAAATGCACTTTAATACATATGACAAAATAAATAATTACAATCAATAACTGACTCTATTATTATTGTTTTTATCTAAAATATGTCTCGACTACTATGAGAGGAACTAGTGAACCCTGCAGACCCGCCCAGGTCGACTGTCAGTAGTTGCGAATGCTGAAGAAGCCCACGCTGGTTGGCGACTCTTTCACCGTGACGGTGACCAGGTTCGCCGTGACGTCGGTCACAAACACGTGTTCGATCAGGCTGCGCGTGGGCTTCCAGTCCTGGTTCTGGCCCGCCACTGGGTGACCCTGTCCAGCGTACGAAGAGTCGTGGTCCGAGTCCGAGCTGCTCTCCTCTTCGCCAGTGCTCATGTCGGTCATTTTGGCTTTCTTGCTGCCTTTAGTGGCCGTTCTTGCCGGCGGGTTCTGGATCTCGGAGCAGGACTTGTCCAACCGGCCTTGGACCTTCTGGAATTCCTTCATCTCTCTCAGCTTGTCTCCACCAGCCTGCGGTTTCCTGGCAGGCGGTCTTCCAGAGGAAACAGGACTTTTATTGGCGTTTGCCTCCAGATTTTGGGCCACTGTGGGTTTTCTCGCAGGGATGACTGGACTTCTCAGACCCGATGCCGCGGTGGTGCCGCTTCCAGGAGCGTCGCCGCTTTGGGACTGCTTGCTCTGAAGGTTGAGGGGCTGATGGCCTTGACTGGAGGAGGTGTTCTTAGAAGACTGGGAAGTCCCTGCTTTAGTACCGGCTACCCGCTGCATTGCGGACCCGGTGGACTGGGGCTTCTTTGGGCCACTGGGTGGGCTCAGAGTGTGCTGAGTGGTTCCTTGAACTGGATGTTTGGTGGTATTCACGTTCAGAGCAGCTACTCCTTTGGATTTACAAGCAGCTGTTTTCAGATCCAGACTTCCTCCGCTGTTCCCAATGGACAGCTTCCCCTCGGTTGCATTTCTGCTCTGGTTGGATTTGCTCAAGGCCAGAGACGCGGTTTGGACTGAAGATCTCCCAGATCCAGGTGAGCTGATGGCGGGTTTGACCGCCCCGCCCTGGGTCAGCGGGCTCCTGTACGGACCAGCTGCCGCATCTTTGGCTGAGCTGCGGTGGAAACCCATGAAGGTGAAGCTCGCCGGATGAACCGGCTTCTTGATCGCCCCTGGAAGATCTGTCTCTTTGGCGGTCTTCAGGACTTTGCGCGGACCCTTGTTCTGCTGGAACTCCTTCGCCTCGGGAGGGAGGGGCTTCCTGTTTCGCTTCCTCGGCGGCTCCTGCTTCGCCATGACGATCTGCGCCTTCTTCTGAGGGACGGGATGCAGCTCCCGTGGCCTGACGGTCGGGCTCGCCTGTTTGGCGCGGCTGTCATCGCCCTCATCTTCATCTTCTGATGATGAAGACGAAGAGGAGCAGGAGGATGAGGAGTCAGAGGACGAGGAGGATGAAGCGGATGAGGAGGTGCTTGACTTTTGGGGTTCCGGTATATTCTCCTACAATTTTAAGAGGAATTGTTTAGCGGTCCATTGTTGGTCCAGAAAGTAGACGGTTCTGCAGTGGTCGGTACTTACTATGATCTTTCTGGGTCGTCCTCTGGGTCGTTTGCGTCTTTTAAGCATCAGAAGCTCTTTTTCTTGTTCTCTGATGGGAAAAACATTTTGCATTGAGAGGTTAAAACAAGCAGCAAGTGACGCTACCTTTGGTAACTTCTGACTCCTGTGCATTCTGGCAAAGTTTATTAATGGACAAATTAACTTCTTGATTAAAACTTTGCAGTCTGCTATGAGATCATCTACTACTGCGGCAAACTGGTTCAGGAACCTTTCTGTGTCATTAAATCGGGACAAAATTCACATGCGTGGATCCTCAAGGCCGTGCCCTTGGGCAACTTTAATTCAATATCCATATACACTACACCGGAATATTAGGGCCAGGTTATTTCTTACATGAAAATAGCCATAAAACGAGATAAAGTTGCATGACAGTGGTAATTTTATGAGAACTCCTAAACAAAATAATCAAAAATTAAAATGGCAAATGTTGAGCATCTTATGAAGGTATATTTGGGAATCTATTTAACAAATAAGGAAATGCTTTCCTTTAGTTACAACTACATAAAATTATCATTTTAGCATCCACTTTGAAGAAAGAACCAAGCTGAGATGCATTTTATTCTATTAAAATGACTAAAGTCTTGGAATATTCCAACTTTTTTCCCTCATAATTTAAAAATATATCTTGTATTCTGACTCGAGTACAAAAAAAGCAGCAATAAAGTTTTTTTTTTTTGCTCCCAAAGATTCTCAACTGGACTAGTCTACTTTTTAAACTACATTTAAGATTTTCTTTCATTTTTTCTTGTAATAATAATTGACTTTTGTTATTCTGTGATGTTGCTAAATGTATTAAATCAACCAATGAGTGAAAACACCACAAACTGCACAGGAAACCCAGGGATACCCACTTCTTATTGAAAGCCGCCAACAGTCTCGGGTCCAGAATGTTTTCCTGCGGCTCCCAGCTGTTGTGTCTGAAATAAATAGAAAATCACATCCAACGATTAAAGAGTCATTTTCTCAGAGGGAAATATAAGGAAAGTTGGTTTTAAAGCCAAACTAAATAATTAACAACAAAAATGTTGCTGAAATGAGTGGCTGTCTTGTTTATGTCTGGATAAACAAGAAAGAGTTTTAAATATGATCCAGTTTTGATATATTTGAAGACAAAAAATGTTGGCAGTTCTTGGCTTTAGTGAATTTAGAGAAACTAAATGAGATGTTTTTTTTATTTACATATTAGATTAAGTGGAAATAGGCCAATTTAAATCTCTAACTGCACTTTTCTTTGGTGCATCAATTTTTAAAGCACCTGCAGGCTCCCTCCCTGATCCCCACTGCTTTTCTGAACCTTATTATACATTAAACAACTTGATTATAGTGCTGGAAAAATAAAAAAAAATGCAAAACAGGATTGATCTGATCTGTAATAAGCTTTCTCTTCATCAGTGGAAGTGAACAGCCTATTCTGATCAGCAGTGAGGAAAATAATCCACCCCCACCCTCTGCCAACACACACAAAGGATGTGGTTCCAACAGAAAACCTTGGAGCTGGCAGGCAACAGTGTGAACTGATGGAGGATTGCAGGGATGGAGCAGCGACATGGATAAAACCTCACATTTTCTGTCAAAAACTAATATAAAGATTAATAAAGTAGGATTACTTGTTGTTTTTTCCAAACTATTGCAAATTTGGATTATTTATGTGCAGAAAACTTATTAAAAATGCAGCCAAGTTAATATTTTTAACCGTCTGAATGAGCTGAAATCCAACTACAAAATGAGTTTAATGATGCAGGGACAAATTTGCACCAAGTTTCAAAGAAAATTCTGGATTTCTGAACAAAAGAAGCAACTATAGAGGTTCCAGATAAAGGTAGAAACAGTTCCCAGGAGCAAAACACAAGTCTGGGGTGTTCTTCTGGTTCTGGACCGAATGAAAAGAGCAAGGGTTCGGTTCTGGAGGAAAGCAGCAGGCTCCCATCAGACACGTTGTTGTTGTTTTCATTGTTCGGGCAGAGCAGCACTTACTTGGATGACCATCCCCTCCACTTCACCAGAAACTCCAACTTTCCCTGAAACAAGAGCGCAGAAAAACGGCAACAGCGGCGGTTTGGTTAGTGAGAAACCGCCGGAGGAAGGACGGAAAACCGCGGAATGAGGAGGAAAAAGTAATTTCTGAAGCCCCACCTTTCTGAGCCGTTTGTTCAAAATGCACTCGGCATCAAAAACCTGCTCTCCCACGGCGCTCAGCTCCTCCATGATTGCCTTCACCCCGAAAACGGAGGCTTCCTCAGCAGCCAATCAGAGCGGCGATGGGACAGCACCGGATGTTTGCAGAAAGGCCTTCAAATTAAAAGCGCTGGTCGCTTTTAATTTGACTAAAATTATTTGACTATTTTTTTAGTCAGATTTAATTTTAATCTGACTAATCTGACTATTTTTTATCGGCAAATAGAGCAGAAGAATTTAAAAGATGCGGGTAGATCTATTATTGCAAGTAACGAAATCTGGCACAAAAAACGTGAAGTGAAGATGAGGATGAAATTAATTTATACAAAAAACAACATTAATAAAACAAAGTCAAACAAAAGAAAAGAAGCTGAAACAATAGTTTAGATAGTTTTCCATAAACTACTTAATTGGGAAAACATAGATAAATATGTGTGTGTTTAGAAACATTGTTGAACTAAGCATATAAATCTGAAAAAATTGCAGACTGAATATTGGTAACTGAAGGAAATAAATAAATAAATAAATAAATAAATAAATAAATAAATAAATGTCCACAAGAAACAGAACGCAGTCACTAATATTTTGACACAGATGATATTTTGCCAACCTTGTAGCCTCGGCTGTGTGTGATCAGGTGTTTGTCTATTAGTTACAAAGAGCTATATTAGTGTAAAACGTTACTGAGCAGATCTTCAGTTCAGTTGCAGTTGTCTTGTCTTGACGATGGTTTACTCCTAAGGAATTTCAGGAATTTCAGAAATTTCAGACTGTGAGGAACTTGCTGCTGAGAGGTTAGTAACTAGAATAACTTCAAAGTGAGAAGTTGAGCTGCACAGAAGATTGTTTCAGGATGTTCAAGACGCTCCAAAAAGCTCAAAAGTTTCTAACAGTTCATAGTGAAGAAAACATTTCAGTGGCAAATAAACAGAAACTCTGCAGGAAGAAGTGGAATCTGCTGCAGAATGGATCAGATACATCTTTTAGCTGATTGTCTGAGACATCTGGAAAATCATTTATCCATAAGACATGGGGGGGCATGTGTGCCACCACCAACTGTGACGCATCCTAATTTAACCCGTATGTGGGTTTATTGTGCCACTAGTAGTTAGAGCATGGCAGAGAAATTCTGTTACTTTACTTCTGATTTGTTCTTTTTAAACTTTAAACTTTTTTGGTTGAGTTCTTACATGTTTAGACATCTTTTTTGAGTTATGATGCGTAACCATGGTAGCGAGGCTTTGTTTTTACAACTGGGTGCAGCTGACTGGCGTCTCAAAAGCTCAAATAATACCTGAATTGGAGCCTTAAATCCCAGAGGAGTTGAAAAGGAGGCTTCATGGATAAAGGCCAGGTCAAAATAACAGAAAGAAAAACAGCTTTTCCAGTCATCATAAGAATGATACAGATATTAAATAAGGAGCAGCAAAAGCCAATGAGGTGGATTAGCAGAGCTTTCCAACAACTGATGGTTTCATCCAGGGCGTGCTGCTGTGAAATATCATCTCTGCTGTCTGGAAATTGAGCCGTTAGCATGTTGTGACATACAGCAAGTCTTCAGTCAGAAGCCTCTTCAGCTTTGTTGCAAGATGGACTGCTACTGGAGGTCCTTCTTTCCCACAGCATAATTATCCTCGGTGAGTTTGGAGGATGTGAGTTACAACAAAATAGAATTTCCCTTTGAGATATATAGTGTTTTTGAAATAAATCTGAGTGGTTGAACCCAAAAATCAACAAACTTTATGAATGAAAAACATTAATTTAGCTTTATATTTGATTTTAAAGTTTAAATTAAATATCCCTGCATTAATAACAGTGTTAAATATGTAAAACATCAAACTTATCAAATATGTGCACAAACATTTAGAGTTGGCTAATATAATATCTACAGGTGACATAAATTAGGGTAACGAGTTTGGAGAAGTTTATGGATTTTTTTGTGAAACTTCTTTAATTTTGAAAGTGTTAATAGGAAGTGCTATCCTTCTTGATGCATCTTGACTGGTGAAAACGGAGACAGGCGGGTAAATAAGAACGTGATTGTGGAAATATGACACAAGGCAGCTACCGTAGTCTCATTGATATAAATATTGTTTATTCTCTCCAAATAAATATAATCCTTGTTAGTTTATGCAGCAGAAACATCAGATTTTTTTTCTTTTGGACCAAAACTGATATTTAATTACAATTTTATTTCACAGCATGAAACTCAGAATTTGTTATCTGTCATGGTAAAGTGCTACATTATTATCCAAAATAAAAATGCATAACACAGTAAATTTAAGCTCATTTGTGCAGGATATGGGATGATGGACAAATTTACCTTTGGTAGATATTTCTCTATACAAGATGATGGGGGAAATACGTTTTCTTTGTGTTATGATCACAGTGAAGTTTGTTTTGACTTCTCTTCTTCTGGCGAACTGTCCGACCTGTAACAGAGATGCAGAGCGATAAAAACAATCCTAATTTTACAAAAATATAATCTGATTGGGTAACACTTTATTTGAAGGGGGGTGAATAAGACTGTCATGACACTTTCATAAACATGACATAACACCTGTCTTGAACATGAATAAGCCTTCATGAATATTTATGACTGTTGTCATAAAGCTTCTTTGTTATGACAACTTGACATTAACCAAGAAATCATTACTGTTTAAACTTTACCTTTAATAACATAAAGTTACCTAATTTTTAAAGTGCAATCATTAATACTTTTATAACAAATTTATATCAGTAATGATTTCTTGGTTAATGTCAAGTCATAACAAAGACATTTTGAATAATGTCAACTTTGTATTAAAAGTGTCATAATTTACCGAATGACGCTTTATGACAACAGCCATAAATATTCATGAAGGCTTATTCATGTTCATGACAGGTGTTTAGTCTTATTCACCCCCTTCAAATAAAGTGTTACCTCTGACGGTTTTCCTTACTTTTTATTCTGTCGTTTGCTCTTGATGATTTTCCGTGTCGTTAATACAGTGAAAACTATGATAAGAAATCCAGCGACTGCAGCCAGTCCAATAAAACCGTTTTTCCAGAAGTTCCGAGTTTCACCTGAAAGAAGAAGAAAAAACATTTTTATACTGAATTAAGGGCTTTTTCTGCATTATTTCTAAAGTTTCTTCAGACACTTTGATATTAGGGCATTTTAAAATAGCGTCTTTTACAGAGAATGATTCATTCTTTACCGACTTTACTCATATTGTTTAACATAAATAATAATCATTACGTTTACTCTCTCTCATTTATTCCAATAATGTTTGGGAAAAAGTTATTTAAGGATTAAATTTATTACACCATATTTTAAAATTTACTGGAGTAATATTATTTATTATTAATACTTTGTAGTGAAAAACAGATTGCATTTTATAATATTTTTAAAAATGTATTTCTTTTTTATATTTTTTCTCTTCTTCCCTCCATCTATCTGAGATCCCTCTATCGCCCCCTGGCGGCTTGTCCTTTGATTGCCCTGAAAGTTGAGTCCCAAAGTTAACTAATGAAGAAAAATAAAATATTTCCACACCTGAAAAGTGAAGCATACCTTCAGGTTGAGTCGTCTGTTTGCTGGTCACCAGCATGTGCTGAGTGACGCTCAGCTGGCCGTCGTTGACCTCGGGCTGGATGCCCAGAATGTGGCACATCAGCGGGTAGATGTTGACTGTCTCGAAGGGCCCCACCTCCAGGTTCTGGTGGAAGGCTGGACCCACGGCCCTGAAGAAGGGCTTCATGTCCATCTCCTGGTTGTCAAAGCCGTGCTCTCCTTTGTTGAACTGAACGGGTAAATACTGCACAGACAGGAGGCGGATGATGTAACAGTCATGGCCCATTTTAGGAGGTTCAATCATAGTTTAACTTTCATTAAGAAAGTCATTTTAATAAGGACTTCCCAGCCTGGCCTGCTTCCAGCAGAGGGAGGTATTGGCTAAGAAAACGACTTGGTTTCATGCTGTGACGCCTTTTCTGCCTCTCAACTCATGACCCTGTTTAATAACAGATTATTTTCATCTATCTTCTATTTTTAACATCAAACACATAATAATTAATTGTGTTATATTAGGGCTATACGTCATAAAAAATAGGTAGAACAGCCAGTTGTCTAAGTAATTGCATAACAGTTTTGATGTGCTTATCTTTCTGTGGGATCAACTCAAATCGGCTGGGAGCCATGAAGGAGAGAACAAAGAGTCGGCTAATGTCCTGATCGCTGCCGCTCGCATCCCGAGACGTCAGATAACCCACTTCCACAGACTCTTCTGTTTCTTCAAACATCCTCAGCCCTTTCTGCTCCTTCAGCCCCGATGTGGCGCTTCACAGTTTGGACCGACAGCATTCAGCTGAGTTGAGTGCAGAGCCAAATGAAAATGCTAATTTTGAATTTCGAGGGATGAAAAGCTTCGCAGAGCATTCGAGAGCTCTGCGTGTCATCAGCCAGGCCTGGATTATCCGTGCAAATGCATTTGATTAAAACTGTAATGTGCCAAGATTAAAATTTCACTCCTGTTTCTGATTGAAAAGAGCTCAGTTTCACAACTTCCAGAGAGCAAATTCTGGGGCTAATTTAATTACGCCGGAGGTCAAGACAGGAGGATGTTCCTGGAGTGAACATGATGGTGCTCCTATCACTTATAGGCCATAAATGTGTGTCTAAATCAATCTGATCATAATCACAACTTTACTGGCAGCTGTTAATATATTAACAGGGCTGTTATTGAGATGCTAGCAGGTTAAAATGGGGCATCCTGGATTTGGCACAAATGGCAATTTATTTTACCCTTTAAAGGGTAAATCAATAGGACTTGCTGTGGGCAGAGAACTGTCATAGAAGCTGTCACTTCAGCTTTAAACTGTCCTTCATGTTGCACGTCAGGCCGGATAGAAGCTGAAACATGAGAGCTGGGTTTTTACTGCTGCAGGTTCAGGTGAGGTTCAGTAAATTGGGAAATCATCTCACACAGAGTGATACTCTTAGAACATTTCACTCTTTCTGTTGGTTTTGATAGTAGTTGCCCAAAATTACATCAGACCAGAAAACAAATATTTTTATGCAGAAATGTGGACCGACTGAAAAGTTTGTCTCTGTTCTGCAGAGCCTCTGAGCTCTGTCTGGGCTCTTTTTGCATGAATTATTGCATCAATGTGGCATGGCATGGAGAAGACTGCTTCCTGATCAGGGGTTCAGGAAGCCCAGAATGAGTAGGGTGTTTACAGGCCTCATAGTCCAGTAGACTTGGTTCAATTGGGAACCAAAGATGGAATATTTGTTACATTTTCAGTTGATTATAACAGCAGAACCATACGCACCCCATTGAGGACGAATCCGGGGTCGGTCCATAAAACGATGGGCAGGATGCGGTCGTTGTTTGAGAAGTGAAGGTGCTCCGGCATCTCCTCCTTCTTGTACACGTGCAGGTTTGGGTGTGCCCCCTTCAGGGCGGTGTAAATGGTCTCCAGCTTTCCGGGCTTGGGCAGCAGCATCCCAGAAGGGCCGTAGTCCAGCAGCTGGAAGGACACGTCGCTGAAGGAAAAGCCCGGGATCTTGGACAGGACGATTTCTTCCACATCTGGACCACGAAAGATGGTGGTCATGCCGTGGTCGGCGGTCATGATGATGTTCAGCTGTTTGGTCAGCCCGTGTTTTTCTGCTGAGTTTCGGATGTAGCCCACGGCTCTGTCCACTTGCTTCACCATCTCTCTGCGTTCCGGTGAGTCAGGCCCGTATTTATGGCCCGTCACGTCTGGTTCGCCGAAGTACAAAGACACAAAGTCCAGATCCTGATCTCTGAACCAGCTCATCACCTTGTCCGTATTCTCATACCAGGAGGTCTCGTTACTGTAGTTGTAGAAGTTGGGCTCCACTTCGCGCACCGTAGCAAACTCTCCCTGGTAGCTGGAAGCTGTGCCGGGAAAGTGAAGAGAGCCCGCTTTCAGGCCCTGCAAGGTAAAACACAAAGAGTGCATATGACATGTCTGATGGAAAAGTTGAGAGGTAGGTACAGATTACATCAGCTCATAAAGTTGGTTCTAAAGGCCCATCCCAGTCATCCCAGTCTCAATCTGAACTTTTACAGGAGATGTATTATGAAAATTCAGTTTTTGTACTTCAATTTTGGTCTTAATGCTTCTAAAATCAAATCAAGTGCTTAAAAAACCTACCCAACCATTTTCTAACAGTAAGTTCATATGTTTTTGGTGCCTTGAAAATTAGTAATTTGAAAAACTTCCTGCTTCTTAGTCACATTCTATGGTAACTGTGCCGTTGCCTATCAACACCAACCAAGCCCAGCCTCGAAATGGCTCTTTTTCCAGACACCAAAAAACATAAACTTATTGCCAAAAAATAGTCATCTCTGTGTTTCTGTGTGTTAGGTGCATTTTTGGAAGCAGTAGAAACCCAAATGGAAGTATGAAAATGTGCAAAAGATGAATTTTGCATAAAAACTGCCTCTGGTGGGTCAGGAAATCCAACCTGTATCTGTATTTAAATACATTTTCCTCCACAGACAGCTGAACCTTAAGAATGTGCAGGTGAAACTGGGGGAACTTTCTGAGTTTTGTTTAATGGCGTCTCAAACCTGTCGCTGTGCTGTGATCCAGATCGGCAGCGTGCCGTTGTCCCACCACTCGTTCACAAACTGAGTCTGATAGTAGCCCTTCTTCTCACTCGTGGCGGTGTTGAACCACATGTTGTGGATCACACCGTGGTTCTCAATGTAGCGGCCTGCAGAACACAACCTTCATCAGACGACTTGCACTCGTTATTCACAGCCGCAAACGTCTGCTGGACGACGTCCTAGAGCCAAGTTTGGAGATTAATTTCTAAGAAGTTACATTTCTTGAGGAGGAGCTGCTAATTGGAGTCAAATTAACAAAGAGAGGACATCCTTTCTATCAATCAACCAAATATAAGCATCTGTCTGTAGGCCAAAATTATTGAATCAACTTGAGGGCCAAAAACAGGTTATTTTACCAACTCAACAACAAACCAAGCATGTAAACACAAAGCCCTTAGAAAGGGTTTGGGAGCTTTAGCTTATTAAAAGAAATTTAGCTTTCCACTGGAAAAAATAGAAATAAATTTAGCCAATTCTGAGCAATAAAATCAGTATTTAGATCAGTCTTTCTAGGCAAGTTTAGTAAGTTAATGAAAACTGATTAGGGTGCAGCAAAGTCAGCTTTCGCGAAAATTCAATCAAATTAAAAAATACTTATTAATCCCAAAGAGAATGTTTTTTAATTCTGTCTTTGTACTTTGCATGAGAATGAGAATGCAAAAAGTATGGCTGTTTAAAGACCAATAATTGATGGTGTTGCCAACATTTTCTACTGTAAGGTGATTTTACTTTGTAAAACTTTTGCCCTAATTACAAACAGAAAAGTCAGGTTAAAGTCAGGGGCTTCACTGGTCACAGTTGTTGCAGAAAGCGAAGTGTTTTACCTGTCAGGAGGGTGAAGTGCGTCGGACTGGTGACGGTGAGATACGGAGGAGTGACATACTGGGCCTTGACTCCATCTTTGGCCATCTGGTCCAGGTTTGGCGTGTCCACATCGCGGTCGTAGTCCCATCGGAAACCGTCGAAGGAGATGAGCAGCACCTTCTGCTTCTCTTTGGCCACCGGGACTCCGAGGACCAAACAGGCCAGGAGGACACAGAGACTCGCAGCCCGCAGCATGACGAACTCCTCGCAGATCTGGACTGACCCCGACCTTCAGCTGAGGCTTAGATTCACAGGAAGTCCCGCCTCTTTTCAGTTCTCTGAAAGCCCCAAGTTCTGAACAAAGTTTCCCCGACTTATCTTATCGTATTGATTAGATGGACTTTATCTCAGCTCCTTCAGCATTGGGCCTGATGAGGTTTATGAGGCGGTTTTATGGCTGGGACTTGTTTTCACTGTGAATCCCTCGTTCCCCCCCTCTCCTTCATTCCCAGTCGTTTGAGTGTTGAGTACTGGCAGTAAAGCAGATTAATCTCTCCAGGCATGTTGCCTGTTTCTCCTCTAACTCGGTTGTTGATGCCGCCTTTCTGCCCGTCTGTGTCTCTGCATTTCCGACAATGGGGAAACGACACTTTGATGGCTTTCACCTTGAGTTGGGATGGCGCATGATTGATCTGACATCAGGAAAATGAAGAGAATGAGAGTATATATCTCGTCATCAGGTAGCAGTGGTCCCTCGGGAAGCAAAGATCCCTAATAGACCTATTTGTTTTAATACCTCTGGATGTTGTTTGAATTCTTGAGAGGCAGCGGGACCGAAACTATTTTGGAAAATGTTTCATATCATATCAGTATTCTCAATATCACCGCATTCTTAGGTAACCTTATCAATGTCCATCGAGTTGCCGGACAAGCTAACTCTTCAAATTTGTTCTTTATTGTGTTCGTCCTTGACAGAAGTTCAAGGGAATAGTCTAATCTTTATGGAGATAAGGGATAACATTCATCAGCTTTCATTTACCTCATTCATATTCAACAGCTTTCTCATATTAACTCTATCCGCCCGTCGTCCACTGTCAGCAAGATTTGGTGAAGTGTTTTGGACTGCTGAGACCCGTGAAGGCTCAGATCTCTGCGATGAGAACTTTATCAAACACACACACTCAGAACTTGTGGGGCAAGCAAACTTTATCTGACCTGCTCAGTCCTGCGCAGGATTTCCTGCGGGATTCTCACATTTTCTCCTTCAAGAAAATGTGATTTTTCTTCTTCTTTTTTGCCTTCAGCTCTCCCTGCTGAGGAACACCTTTCCCACACAAACATCCGGTAAAAACAGCCTCAGCTGCTGCAGTTTGCGAGAGTGTGGAGTGTAGAGGCAGTGCATAAATTAGGACTCTGCGTTGCTCATACTGTTGCATATTTCAGCAAAGTGTCTAAATCTACTCTTGATTGCCTTGCAGTCAAGGAGAGGAAAGGACTGAGGCAGATGTAAAAACCTTTCTGGCTTTAGTTGCATCTATCAAGGAAATTATCACAATGCCAAGCTGGAAGGAAACCAGCAGTGACTTCAGAGAGGTAGCTGATTCTGTCCATCAATCTGATATGACAATATCAGGACTTTTTATCTGATATTGTCATAAGACAAAGTGGAAAACATTTAAAGGGGCGGTAATATGTATTTCCCAGGCACAAAATCTCATTTTACAGCATAATCATGTAACTATCAATTCTTTTAAAAACTTTGTATATATTAAACTTTACTTTGCAATTTGATGCCTTGAAATTGTGCCTCTGTCTCTTTAAGAAGCTCTGCCTCAGCATGTCTTCACAACAATGCTCCTCATTATGCCGTTTACAGCTGGTCTTAGGAGACATGGACTGAGACCTAGTTTGTAATATGAGCTCAGATTTCTCAAACACGCTTAAAAGAGTCAAAGCAAAGCATCAGGTCAAATTTAAAATAATACATATTTTTTTTGGCTGATCGTTCTTTTTTCAAGTTTAAAATGTTTTTTTTTTTTAATTGTTCATTTTTCTGTTAAGCAAATTTAATTTCAAAATGCCAATGTGTTCAGTGGAAATGCAACTATTGGTAGGAATCGCTTCAAAAACCCAAAACAGACCTCAGTTAGCAGGTCAAAGGTTAAAGTTCATAACAGGGCAGTTAGAAGAATCATTTCTTGTTAGGAAAGTTTGAAGGAGAAAGCAGAAGAAGAAATCTGTAAGAGGGCAAACACAGTTTACTGTCTCGGCCTCCGAACAGTATTTTCTATTTGATGACATAAATCTTAGAAGATTAGACCTTTCAAATGGAGATGAAAAGATGAATACGAAGGAAATATGTTTTTGTCTAATCCTGTTAAAGCCTTTTTAGTTGCTCTAGACGCAGCTCTGAAGCTGCATTTTTAGAAATAAAATGTTTGCTGTCTTTCATCTTTAATGCCTTCTGGATGCAAGGATTTACTCTAATCTTTACACAAAGGAGCTAAATGTCACCAAAATGTTTAAAATCAAGCTTTTAAAACAAACAAAAGAAAAAACTTTTTTTTCTCCAGAAGTAAAGGCAGTTTAAATAAACCACATTTGAAAGTCTGAGGAGTCTGGTGGATGTTGTCAGGTTGCACCTCACTCTCCAATTCGCCTGAGAAACCAGCAGACTTTCCCACACGCCTAATCTTGAATCAGAATTGCTGATGAAAGACAAGTGAGATCCAAATTTAAAATACATAAACACAACCACACCTCTGCAGGATGAAAACAAATCCTCGGCTGCATCTGTATTCAGCTCACTTTGGAGTTTGAATGGAGGCTGCTCTGCTCCCCGGTGTGGCTGGAAGTAGACCATCAAGTTCATGCCAGCGTGCTGTGATCGATGCGTTTTGAATTGTGTGCAAACAAACTTTTAATGCATGAATGGCTTTTTATCAGATTATGTGCATGCAGGTCCAAGTGTAAACCTCCAAACCGCAGGGAAACTCGACTGGAAGTGCACGTGTAGTAAATAACCGCTACAAATGCAGCATTTTAACAGGCCTGTTCGACATACTTAATCGCCATCATGCTGTAGAAACCCACTGTGCGCTTCTACCTTGTTTGGCTGCGTGCAATGAAAAGGTGGGAAATAAAGTCAGAACCATCTGTGGGATCGTACACACAAACCGAAATATGTCGCAGAAATCAGGGAGGAAGAGCGTGTAACGGTTCGTTTAGCAGCTGACATGGTGGAGAAAACATGACATGGTTAAAGCAGGCAGAACACTGATGATGATGATAATAATAATAATAATAATAATAATAATAATAATAATAATAATAATAATAATAATAATAATAATAAATTTGCTGTCAGAATAGAGTTTTATGTTCTTCCTGTTCATACGTGGGTTCTCTCCGAGTTTTCCAGCTTCCTCCCACAGCACAAACACATGACTGTTGGGACAGTTGTTCTCTAATATTGTTTTCACAAAACTGCAACATTTGTTAAATTTTCACCTGCTGCAGTTCTCCTTTAGACTTCACTGAGTCAAACCAACCAAACCCTTTGAGAAAGCAATTTCCCTCCTCACCTGTGGTGGCGCTGCACCAAGAACCACTGAAGGAAACAACATAAAGAAGACACTGAGCATGACTTCATTTTTCACAAAAAGTAAAAAACGTAGCGGCATCAGATTTTAGCAGTTGGGGATTTTTCTTTTGTCTTTGCTAGCGTTAGCTTGTTTTGGTTGTATTTACCCAGAATGCCCTGTGCTGTAGTCCATTTCCTGCTTTTGGAGCGGTCTGGAGCATTCGAACCGCACCAAATTTCATTCAGAGACGAGAATCTTAAATTAGCGATTAACATGGTTAGCATTTCTAAAATATAGATTTTTTCTGTATGTTTATTGTAGAAAATTTACAGTTTCTAGCATTTTATTTGATAAAAAGTTAAAAACACATTTTTCTCTTGGTCTGACATTAAATCAAACTTCACCGTTTAATATAACAATTGTCCACCATATTCAGGTCTTGTTTCTTTTGTGCTGTTAAAGTAAAATCAGATCAACCATAGAACTGAATTCCATTTTTTTCTGGATTTCCATAAATCTATCATAACCCCAAAATCAAGAACTGCGTGGCAGGTGTTGATAACATATATTTAAGTCAGACGTTAGTATTACTTTTCAGTGGTGTTTAGGCTCTTAATTTAGAAACTCCTTCATGGGTTTTTGCATTATTTCCACGGATCAATGGTCTCTTGTTCCTTTTATCTGGCTGGGGTGTTAACTCACACTAATTGGTAACAACTGCTCCACCTTTAGCAAGTACAAGGACATATGGGGAGAGATGGGAAGAACAGAGGAGAAACAATTATTGTCATATTGGTTAATTAGAAGTAATTTTTCAAATGACGGCATGAAAACAATGCAATGCTGTGAAAGTAAATGAGCTTTCAGATAATGAATAAAATGTGCAGCTTCCCTCTATCAAGCTCCATCATGAAGCTGTTTTACTCCAGTAAACTTTGACTGCTCCGGGCTGCAAAAATATGAAGAAAATATATTTATTTATGAAACCGAGGTCAAAACAGGCAGCATTCAGAAATAAGAAAAGCAGGAGAAACTGGGTTGAGTTTGTGGCTCATATAAGAGGCTGGAATGTATTTTTGAAATTCTTTGCTAGTTTATAAGAAAATATTGAAGCCAAAAAAGGAGAATGAATATATGAAGATCAAATGTTTGGTTTTATTTCAGCTGCTTCCCAAACAAATTTATATGTCAGTAGGTAAGAAAGTACACCGATAAAGAAATATATGAACATAAATAATTACCAAGATAAATAAATAAATCTAGTTATATAGATAGATGATTAAGCAGGTAAATGGATAAATAAAGATAGGCAGATTAGGTAGTAGCAGCATCCTAATTAGATGATGTAAAATCTCAGTAATATTGATACCAAGTCAGTATCGGTATCAGATCAGTATTAGCGTTGTAAGATATTGAGTTTCAGATTTTTGTTATTTAATTTTTGTACGGTAACCAAGTCGTTTAGTGATTTGTAAACTAACTGCAGTATTTTAAAGTCTATTCTCTCGGTGTGATTTGCTCTGTCTTCCTGGTTTCAGTCAGAACTCCAGCAGCAGCGTTCTGGATCAGCTGCAGCTGGAGGATTTATTTTTTTAGGCAGACCTGTTGCAGTAATCAATGCGATTAAAGATAAATGCATGGATCAGTTTCTCTAGATCTTGTTGGGACATTAGTCTAATCCTGGAAATGTTCTTCAGGTGACAGAAGGTCGACTTTGTGACTGTCTTTATGTGACTCTGAATGTTTAGGTCAGATTTCAGCCTGATCTCTAGTTTCCAGCTGTAAAAAGATCCATGATTTTGATTTGGCCCAAGATGAAAATGAGTTTGACACTCCTGAATGTAAAAGGTGATGGATTCTGCTGACCCCATGTTGCCATAGGGACCGGACTCTTCTCGCCTGTTGCACATTCATACCTGCAGACATCCCAGCGTGGCTCCCGGTGTCAGCTCTGTTCCTACATACTGTAAACATGTGGTGACAACAGAGAGCCGAAGATTCCCCATCCTTTAAATAAAAACCATCCCTGTCATTCAAGTCGCTGCTGGTTTGCACGGCGAACATGAACGGCCGTGTCAGCGCTTCGTCAAACCAACGCTGACCTTGAGCGTCTGTCTGTGGCTGAACAAAGCCTCACAGTGAATACGGCTGCTGTAATGTGCGCTGACATTGATTTGATAACAGTGAGATTAACATATAGAGAGGCTGCAGTCGTTTCCATCTGAAGTGCACAGCGCAGCACACAAAACATACATTATTAAAAGTGAGCGGCAGGAAAGTGACAACAAATATTTCCATATTATAGCAAGCTTTCCTTCAACAGGCTGCAACTGTAGCATGTAATTATTATCTGTTCAGTGGAGCTCTGTCTTCAGTTTGACCTGGAGTTACTGGAAAATAATCAGACTTCTGGTCAATGATCAACTAAAACTAATGTTCATAAATGGCTGCTCTGTACTTTTACCTCCCTGCTTCTCGTTATTCTGACTCTCTAGACCAATCAGACTCACATAAATGTTTTTCTCTTTGTATGAAGAAACTTTGTTTGTTTTAGACAGAAAAATGATCTCTGACAGTGTTATGTGAGGAATCCTGATGATTCAGACTCTTAAGGTCTGATACCTGTTATTAAATAAAGCTTTCTGTGGCCATAATGGGTCACTTCACTGCACAAAACACAAAATCCTACCAAGTATTTCTGACTAGTTTTTAGTGCAAATATCTTACTACACTTGAAATAAGACAAAACTAACTTACAAGTAACTTTTTAAATATTTTTGAAAATATCCACTGGCAGATTCTTTCACCTGTAAAGTGAGAAAAATATCTAATAAGTGAAAAAATGATCCAAAAGTTAAAAAGGGGTTTTAGACGTTTAGGCTTTAATAAAAGAAAATCATCCTGTTTGCAAGTCTATAGGGCTTGAAATCAAAATAATTTATCTATTCTCATCAATAGAACCAGGGTTTGGATGACTCTTTATTTTAAAATACCTTGCTCAGTTTAGTAAAGTTTAATAAAATCTGTTTTATTTAGTAATAAAAACAGATTTAGGTGCAGGAAGCTCTGCTTTTGAGTGAAAGTCACTGGATGGATGTAGTTTGTTTACTTTAAATCTAAAGAGAAACGACAAAAGGCTTGGAGATCCTCAGAGAATCAGCTCATGGGCAAAAAATGGCCCCCGTGCCGCACTTTGGACACCCTGATACAGTGGAACCAGTGAACCAGTTACTGGATTCATAAAGTTCAAAATGCTTAACATTCACTGATTTAATCAATTTGCTGCTGTCGACATAAGTGGAGCAAGAGGCACGAATATTATTTTCAAGCTTCAGTTTGTTTTCTGTCTGCATTTTGGCCCAAAAATAATCTGCTAGCTTCATGTCAGGGAGGACGTGTCATCATCTCAGGTGAACCTGCGGGAGATTGCAGCTGAAATCACTCCATCAAGCTCTTCAGCAGACTGGTTGGTACAAACAATGAGACGATGTGATGAAATCATTGTTTTCTCGTGATTCAGACAGTTAGCTGCAGAGAAAAGCTGCAGCATTGAAACTGCGGCTGAAAGGAGAGCTTTGTAGCATCTGAGAGGACAAACATCTTCATGTTGATACATGAATGATAGATTTAAAAAGCTCTTTCTGCTAAATTTGACATCAAACCAGACTGAGGCTGATATTTGAATGTATTTTGTTTTAATCAATTTAAAAAGTTGTTTGGGGTAAAATATATGTATAGACAAATGTTTTTGTTTTTTTGTTTTTTTTTATCTTCAATGCAAAAAATGTTATATATTTTGTAGTTTTGGCTTAATTATTGTGTGTTGTTTCAGTTTGCACACTCCAATTCACGATTAATCGATTCCTAGATAAGTTTTTGTCTCTAACATGACAAGAAAGAACAACAGAAGTTATGAAGAACGCTTGAAATATTGAATCTTCATAGAAATTTGATGTATTTTCTGATAAAAGCCTTTGAAACTTATGAAATGTCTTTAATTGTTCTTAATTAGGGGTCCGAAAATTAAATGGGCTGCAGACAAAAGTAGCTGAGGCATCAAGAAACAAAGAGGCTGTCAAAGCCAGCTGCTTCAACAAGCTGCCGCACAATAAAATGCAAATTAACCCAAACATTCTTCCTTTATCTTGTACACTAAAAGCTTGTTCATTAAACAAAACAAAAAAAGAGCTGAAGTTTTCTCCAAGTAAATTAAAGACGGTGTTATGTAATGTTCAGCAGGGTTGTTTTCAGTTCAGGGTTCATGTTGGGTTTGATTCATGAAGTTTAAGGAAGGATTCTGCAGAGAAAAATGTTAAAATGTCTTCAGCTGTTCAGACAATGTAAGGCTTTATTTTCTGATTAATATTTGTACAAAGTACACAGAAAAAAATTATTAAAGGGCTAAAAAAGTGGATTTGGCACGTGTCCCTTTAAGTTTTGTATTTGAGTACTTTCTCCACCAATGTTGGTAACTTACATAAAAGTATCAGCTAATTTCCAACAAGTTTCAGGAAAGTTCACCTTGAAGTTCTGGAAAGGTTGCAGGTCAGATTGTGCTACCTGTGACTGTCCTGGTGCTTCTCCCAGACTAACTCTGATTCCTGCTCACCTTCTGGTCGGTTCTGGTAAAAATCTGCAGGAAAACTTTCTCTCATGGCTGATCACACGTCTCCGAACTTTACAACAACAACAACAACAACCCGGCTTGAAGTGTCCTTACATATTTGTGGTGGGCAGTGTTTATGTATGAGGGAATCTGACGGCTATTATTAATTTTGAACACGCTGGACCTGGCAGCATATGTGTTTGCTGTGAATCTGTGTGAGCCACAGAGAAGGTGAGAGGATGAGTAAGAAGGAGCGAAGGAGTGGAGGAGGCTCGGGCTTGTGGAGGCAGCCCGGCTGATTTGCGGCTCGGTTCCAGCGCGTGGGCCCGTTCGGGCTCGGTAACAGGTTGATGTGATAAACTCTGCAGCCGAGCCCGTCACATGTGGCACCTCCTCTTCCTCCTCCTCTTCCTCCTCCTCGTTCTCGTTGGCCTGGTGTCTCACTGTGGCGCTGTGGGGCTCCGGTGCGCTGGCATTACACTTTCACACGGCAGTAATTGATTTCTTTAATTTGCTTCAAGAGAAACTGTTGTCAGCCAACCAAGCAGCCATTTTTCAGGCCACTTTAATTAAATGCCAGGTCTTTAGGTGCGATATGAAATTCGTTTGGCTGCTCTGATCTTCCACTCCGAGGACAATTCATTAACAGTTTCGCTCAGCCTTTATGTTTTGCACAAAGCTTAAAAAAAGGTGTTCATCAGTGACATTTCCATCCCTGTGCTTTACTTTCCATCATTTCTTAAAGTGCATTTAAACCGGAGATTAAACACACTGTGGCTGTTTCACTTGAGATAAAACGGAGTCTGTAGAGCCGCGGAATAACAAAGCAGCTCCTCAGTTGGGTTTCTTTTATTGTTCTGCAGCAGATTGTCAGTCTTTCAGGTAACTAACATACCTGAGGAGACGGTGATGGGCTAATTCAGGGTTTTTTACAGAAGGGGCCACAACGGGGCGCTGTGAGGAACTCAAAAAATTGCAAAAATTGAAAAAAATTAATCCCATAAATGTTATCTTAAGACCTTAAAAAAGAAAAATTAAATCTTAAAAACAAATATGATGAATATAATTATTCATCATAATTTTTGTTTTCTGTTATTAAAGCATTTTAAAAAAATAAAATATAAATTAAAATAATTAATTTAAATTGCATTTCTGATTCTCATTTGTTTTGCTCCTCAAGCTAGTGTTGCAAGCAAGAAATGGAAAAGTTTTTAACAAGAAAAAGACAAAAAGAATCAGACAAACCATAACTGCTATGAGAATGAACGAATATTTGATGTCTGCCCCATGGAGGAGCTGAAATCCGTGCACGCATACAATCAGTTGTTAAAAGGATTTGTAAAGGACCTACAAACTCTGTACATGAACATCGAGGCTCTGGTGGCTGGCAGAGTAAATACACGTAGGGACAAGTAGGCTACATCTCCGTCTTAGCTAGCAGCTAAAAGCTACATTAGCTAAGCTAATTTTGCTAATTCAGCAGTAAGTTCTACAGCAAATATCACTGATATTTACCTTAGTATTCCACAGAGGTGTGTAGAGTACTCAAAAACTATAATCCAGTAATAGTTGTAATGTATTGTTTATAAGTTAGATAGGAACGAGGCGAGAGCTCGTTCTAATCTTGTCTATTGTTGTCATAGCAACTCCATAGCAACTGTGACAGCTGTCAGCTAGAGTTCCAGGAAGTGTGCCGTCACATGAGTCCTAATATATCTCCTCTGTTGCTTGCAAAAGATGTTAACTTGGTTGTCGTACTGTGGAGCTAAATAATGTCCAAAAGTTGGTTCAAAAAAAGAAAAATTTAAATTGAACAATAATTTTGAAACGGGAATAAAATAAGTTGTTAATTGAAAATAGAAATTCAATCTGAAAAACAATATTGAAACTAAAAAAAAGACCAAAACTTCTTTTCTGATTCAAAATTGTCATTTTACATTTCAGATTTATTTGCTGAAATCTGAAACAAGAAAAAGTTTCAAAAATTATTTTTTAGTTTTTTTTTTGTGTGTGTGTCAATCTCAAAATAATTTTATCAATGTCAAACTTTTTTTGAGATTCAAAATTATTTTATTTTTCAACTTCACTGTTTTTGTAAAAAAAAATTCAGTTTCACATTTTTCTAGATAGATTTTTTTAGTTTCAGAATGTGTTTTTTTTCCTTCAGTTTAATTTTTTCTTTTTCTTTTGAACAAACTTTATGTCCTCAATTTATCTCCATGCCTTTGTCAACAATTGAAAGTGTCACCGGGTCTATAATCTGTTGGGAATTACAGGTGGGTCTTCTGGTTTATTTCAGCTCCAACAGGAGGCAGCAGGAACACCTCCCTAATAATATCCTGACGCCTCCCCACTCGCTCTGACTCAGAGATCTTTCCACTCATCCTCTTCAGAAGAGGCCTTCCTCTCCTGGAGAGGAACATCAGCTGCCTCTTCTCACCTCCCACCACCATCAGCCTCTCTGCTGCAGCGTGGTGTTGTAGTTAAAAATCCAGACCTGCTGCTCTTAACCTGGTTTAGCATCAAATTTAGTCTCTTACAAAACGTTGGCACTGCTCCTGCATACATGACCAGATAAATAAATATTAGAGAAATGCAGGGAAGACTTGAATGATTTATTGCATTTTGACCTAATTACTTTGAAGTGACAGATAATTGTGTAGGGACTGAAAAAGCATAAAAAATAGAAGAGGTTTTATAAACTGTTTACGTTCAGCGGCTGTTTGAATGTTAATGCTACGGAGGAAGATGAGTGCCACTGGGAAAAAATAATATTTTTCTCAGAATTTGGACTTTAATCTCAGAATTCAGACTTTTTTTGTTAGAAGATGAAACAAATTGCTTTCTTTTTATGATAGTAACAAATGTATTTCTGACTATGTAAATACTTATCAATTTTAGAAATTACATACATCAGCCTTTCAGTTTTGTGTATGCTAACTTCAATTTTAATAGATAAAGACATGTTTGCTTTAATGACAAAGAGATGTTCATGTAATAATTTAGGTCAAAGGTCAAATGGATTCTTAACGTATTGCGAAACTTGACTTGGATAGAAAGAAAATGTCATGAACATCACTGATGGATTAAAAAACTTATTTTTTTGTTATTTATCTAACTTTTACTCACAGATGTTGAAGTGAATAAACACACAAACATGTTTAAGATCCAGTATAGTTTCCTTTATTGTGATAAATGCTCCATGTTTTCACATTTTGAGGATCCAAAACCTCCTTGTCATCATCCTTCTGGAAAATGTTCTCTCACTGTGAATCAGCTTGAAAAGACAGGAGGGTTTATCACAGCTGGGACTCTATAATGAAAGATAAAAGTCCGGCACTCACTGATCTGTTGGCAAGCGCTCTTTTGTGTGAACATCCATTAAACAGGACTTTCCTCTTGAATCGTGTCACAAATGTGGGAGAAAAGATGAGCGTGATGTGCCTTCAGACAGTTTAATCTGCCTTGTATCTCGCTGTTTGTTTCTGTGAACATAGTTTTCATATGTTTCATTTAGAGCGCTGCATCTGCTTCTTAGTTTGACCGTAAAATGTTGGAGGGGGAAACACTGTTTTAATCAAAAATGTACCCAACTGAGCTTCATGCAAAAGGGTAGTATTTATTTTTACTTTATCTATACTGTTATTTCTTTAAAAATGCTTGGATTTTTGTGTGTTGGGTTGCTAGGTAACGGGTGGAACTCTGCTGGGGTTGCTAGGTAATGGGCTGGGCTCTGCTGTGGTTTCTTGGTAACGGTGCAGTGCCCGTGGAATGTGACTAAACATTCGGGAGGTTTTTGAAACTGCTGGTTTTCACCAAAAAAACATCAAAATATAACTTTTTTTAGAAGTTTTTAAAAACAACAGAAAATCGAATGGAAGCATAAAAAATGTGAATTTTCCAGAAAAGATTCCCTTTAAGGTATATTTGACACCCCTGGGTTAAAAACACAAACTGAAAATAAGTAGAAAAGTAGTTGACGCCTTAAAAACATAGAAAAAGCTTTAGAAATCCTGTAGATGTTCTTGTTAGACTACAAGATGACAAAATCTTGCAAATAAATGAGGACTGGATCACAACTTTTAAACACTTTTGGGCCACAGTTTATTTTCTAGAAGCATGAAACTTTTGTCAAAGAGACATTGAACTTCAACCAAAACCTGCTGGAATTACTGTTATCTTTGACGTGATTGGAGAATATAAACACAAAACAAACAGAAAATGAACCAAGTCTGAAATGTAACAAAGTGGGAAAAACTTTAAAAGCATTTGAAAACTTTCCGTATCCGTCGTGAACTCCAGACTTTTCCTGAGATGCCATTAATCCAAGCATGACACTGTCCTCATCATTTAAAGCTTTTTCTCTTCTCTAAGTGAAACATGAAACGTGAGAATGCTTAAAAGGCATCGTTTGTGTATTGTGTTTATCAGTCACAGACCCACACTCTCTCCTGACAGCTTCTTGAAGCAGTGAGACTCATTTTCTCTGACAGTTAGCATTTTTCAGACTGCCTTTTTTGAGCTCATCATCTGTGACTGCTCATCATCTGTAACTGTGACAGCCGTAATTCCTGGCTGTTTGGCAGACTTTCTCGCCACTTCGGTTCTGCAGCAAAAGATGGTGCTTCCTCCCCTGGCACGAGGACGCGAACCTGCAGAGACTCCTGCAGCTTAAAGTGGGCGAAAAACACTACTTGCACTAACTCCGAGTCCGCACCACTTTCTGTCGGAAAAGTTGAAACTGTACAAAAACAGTTCAGACCTACCTCTTCACTGAGAGTAAAAGGTAACAATGATCCTGCAAAAAATTATACAACTTAGTAAAAAAAATGCACATTTTAGCAATAAGACAATTCAGCATGTTGAAAACATAAATTATCAGTGAAACAAGTTGAAATACAGAAAAACTTGATGATGTTCCAGTTATTATTAACCAAAAGCAGCTCTAAACAGCTGGTTTATTAGCTTTGATTTGAAGAAACTCACTGTTTTGGCTGTTTTCTGGAAGTTTGTTCCAGATTCATGGTGAATAGAAGCTGAAAGCTGCTTCTCCATGTTTGGTGCTGGTTCTGGGGATGCAGAGCAGAACCAGAACCAGGAGACCTGAGAGATCTGGAAGGTTGATACAACAGCAGCAGATCTTTAAAGCTGCAGTAACTTTTGTAAAAGTAAATATGTATTTTTTAGATATTTGTTTAAATTAATATGTCAGATAATCTGTGGAAAAATGTAGCTCCTCTGCCTTTTCCCAGTGTTTACTGCAGTAATAAACCACTCAGTCAGAAGCAACCAATCAGAACCAGGAGGAGGGTCTTAGCGCTTTCAATCACTCTCATGCTCACCCACTCCCCCTTGCTGTTTGCTAAGCTACAGCTGGTTCACCATAACATAGCTTGCTATGAATGCTAAAGCTAGTTAGCATGGCCACCAGTGATGCCAGATAGATCTGTTATGGTAAGTTGTTTTTCCACCATTACACAAAGATATATGCCTTTATAAAGAGACAAAAATAATTGGTAGAATTTGGTCATTTTGAAGTGTACCTTCTGTTTTTGTGTTATTTAATTTAGTGTCAATATGCATGCTTCTTATATTGATGAAACCTGATTTTCTCTACTTTCTGCTCTTCTGTTTGATCAAATTACTCCAAACATGTTCAGGATTTTTTGTAATTTCATATCTTAACTCAAGACTGAAGTGAAAATACTTGCAACTCACCTGTGTAAAATGATGACTTGGTTCCAGCTCTGGTGGGAAGTTACTGGTTTTTCCATATTGTTCTTCAGTAGCTGCCCCCAACTCTCACCAGCTCTATAAAGGCGTTTAGAGAAGACCTCCGCAGTCTGCAGCTCCTCTATCTGCTGCGTAAAACTTCTGTCTCTGCAGCTCCAGGGCATCATTACCCAATCTCCCCACCTGCAGCCATATTTCTACATTTTTAAAGCTTTTCCCACTTCCAATAATGTGTGTTTCTCCAACATTTGAGCTCAAGATGTCGGATAATTTATGACGGATTGTTTGTTCCTACACTCGGCTCCTTTTTAATTACTGTAAGCTCTATTTTTACTTTCTGTCTGGAGTAAAAAGTCACATAACCCAGATGATAAATGAGTGTGCGAGTGTGTGAAGACAGAACCAACTGAAACACACATTAAATATTAATTCTGTAATGAATAGCAGCATTTATATCCATTCAAAACATAATTTCACAGCACAGCCCCACTCCTGCTCGCACAAAAATAGACCTGTGGAGGTTAAAGGAAGTACTTAGCTAAAGCATGAGGGTTTACAGTGTCGGGACTTCACCCCAAAATGTTTTTATCTGAAAATAGAGAGTCATCCGTTGTAAATGGGACATTAAAAGGAATCCCACATCAATTTCCCCAACCAAACGCTGCATACCAAAAGTCATTTTGACAAAGTAGCCGTGTGATTATTATTTTTTTTATTTCCATTTGAAAGCAATTAGCTGAAAGGTCCTTCCCTTGAGTTTCTGTGGCAGAATGTGTGGAATGACTCAGGATAATTGCTGTGAAATGAACAGAGCGCCAAGCTGAGAGGAGCACGAAAAACCGCAAGGGTTTCCTCTCCATGGAAACGCCTTCTGCCTTTGTCAGAGCACCAGGAAATTAGGCAGCAAGTGATAACGGGGCTGAATGAGTAACAAATGCAGGGGGGTGAGTGATATTTACTCCATTTCAAGCTATTACAGAAATTGAGCGTTTCCCCACATTTGACGCTGCGCTGAGCTGGATCCAGGAGGAGGAAGAGGAGGGTCAGTAAACATGGCAGCCACCAGTGACGTAAAACCGGAATTTCAATATTTATTTATTTTTCTGTCATTTTTAACCTTTCCATACACAAGTAAAAAAACCCACAAAAAAAATCTCAACACTGAAACTAGTACAGAAATAGATAAACAATATTTGAATTCCTGTCAATGGCAAAAACACACAGCTCACTATATCTTCGCTTTCTTACACATAAATCATTTTTATTGATCGTTTGCACGTGACATCACGCTCTTCAGAACTCCGCCCATTCCGCCATTACAGACGTTAAAACAACAAATGCCTCCTTTAAAGGAAGTGTAAAAACAGACATCTGTAAATAAATGGGCGAAATAAATAAACAAATGAGTAAAATAAATCAATAAATGAAAAAAATGAGTGAAATAAATAAAAAAAATAGTTAATTGTCATTTTTATTCCCATTTATATTTGTTCATTTATACATTTATTTATTCCCAGATTAATTTAATCATTTTTTTATTTCCCATTTTCATTTGTCCAATTTTAATTTTTCCCTTTTTTGTTTACCCATTTTTCATTTATCCCTTTATTCATTTACCCATTTAACTACTTTTCAATTTCCCTTTTTCATTAACCCATTTTTTATTTATTTATTTTCATATCAATTTTTCCATTTCCCATTTTCATTTATCTGTTTTTCATTTATCCCTTTATCCATTTACCCATTTTTCATTATTCTATTTTTCATTTAACAACTTTTCAATTAACCTTTTTCATTAATGCATTTTTTATTTATTTTTCATATTATCCATTTTTCATTAATCAATTTTTTTTAATTTTATCACTTTTCAATTTCCCTTTTCATTAACCCAATTTTCTATTTTCCAGTTTCATTAATCAATTTCTCATATATCCCTTTTCTATTTACCCATTTTTCTTTTATCTATTTTTCATTTAACATTTGTTTGAAAAAAATTTTATTTTAAAAGGGAAAAATTAAAATTGGACAAATGAAAATGGGAACATAAAAAAATGTTAAATTAATCTGGGAATAAATAAATGTATAAATGAACAAATTTAAATGCGAATAAAAATGACAATTACTTATTTATTTAACTATTTTTTAAATTTATTTCACTCATTTATTTATTTATTTATTTAATTTTGGCTGAAATGGCTCTCCATAAATATCCCTTCTGTTCAGTTGAGTTCACTTTTAAAATAGTCATAGGACTCTTAGGGGTTTTCTCCATAAACAGACAACAATGAAAACCAAACTTATTATTTTATTTCAAAACTTTAAATGAGGAAAGATCCGGTGGTGATGGATAGCAGCCGTAAATCATAATGACTGGCAGCCCTCGGTGTAATCGTGGATTTGCAACAAACACTTTTTACAAGGTAAGAAGATTAACGTCCATATACTTAATATGTAAGTATTATTACAAAGAAATAAAAACATATATATTATGGAGAAGGTACGTAGGTAACCATGGAGACAGTGCCGCACCACCGTCATGTAGCCTAGCATGTATGGAAACAATTGGTCAGCATCTCGGGTTTTGTACTTTGTTAAATCTGCTGCGGTGTCAGTGGAAAACAGAGATATAAATCATGTGGTGTGAATTCAGGCAACGTCGGTCATTTGAACAACTCCTCAGGAGGGAGAAAGTATGAGTTGGTTTCTGAGCTAGCTATTTCAAACTTTTATAAATACGGTAGTTTATGAGCTAACATCCTCATCTCTTAATTTATAGCAGGATTATAATGAAAAATAATTAACTAATTTTCATTATAGTTCTTAGTTTTATTTCGTTGTGACGTTTTGTTTTTCTAATTCAGTTAGTTTTAATCAGTTTTTATTGTGAGTTTGGTAGTTTTAATTAGTTATTAGTAGTTAAATCTTGTTTAGTTATACTAGCAGTTTATTTGAAAAAGGTCAAAGTATTTTATTTAGATTATGTTTGCATTGATTAGGTAATTAATACTCAACAGAGTAATTGAAAAATTACTTAGAGTTGAACAACCAACTGATTCTGGCATCCCAATTTTTTACCACTGATGTGTGGGGGAAAATCAATTTCACATCAATTTGAAAATCTAGTAAATATATTTATAAACACAAAAACAAAGACTATTATGTCTATAATTTCAGTATGTTTTAGTTTATAAAAGCACAGCTTTATAAAACATTTAGTTTATAAAAGCACAATATAGTTCCAGTTAGTTATTGTTTTTCTCCATTAATTACTGTTTTTATTTATTTCAGTTATTGACAATATGTTTTCTCAATTTTTCAAGTTTCTGTTTCATTAGTTTTAGTTAACTAAAATAAATTTGATTCATAGTTTGCTTCTTTAATTTCAAACCACATTTGTATACATCTAGGAAAGAGTAGGCTTTGTACATGTGATTTCTACTAAATCATAAAATTGTAAAAGAAATATTTCATCAGTTGGCTGAAAACAGTCCAAGGCGGCAGCAGTTCAGAAAGCTTTGTTGTGCAACGAGTCGACGGGTTTTCATGCGAGTTTCCCCAGATTTCCAACCATGCAGGACTCCCGTAATGAAAGGCGGTGCTGTCAGCAGCAGCTGATGATGATGATGATGCTGCTGCGGAGGAAGAGGTGTTGGACAACTCTGAGTCGGTGTTTGCAGCTCATCTCAAGTCTTTGCCACTAGCTGCCTCCTCAGCTTCTGCCCTAATTGCTGCCTTGCTTGGAGGCAGATCTCCCTCGGTGTGCCTCTGCCTCTCCGCCACGCTGGCTGCAGAGCCGTCTGATTATTATTGTCATTATTCTCATTAGTAATTAAGCAGTTATTGGCTCCCCTCTTGCTCTGAGTTTGATTAGGCCTTCAGGTCCTGCCGTATGGATTTTGTCTGCAGCTCTGGAAGCTGGTGATGTACGGAATAATACTGAAATATCAAAACCTCTGATACCAGGTCTTTATGCTTTAGAATCGATTCTGAAGTTAAAGTAGCAATACTTTATGTACTTCAATCATTTGGGATAATGTATCTTATGGGAAAACAGCAAATATGCCACTGTTCCTTAAAGCTGCAGTTTATATTTTACATATTTGTTAAAAATGTCAGCATTTTGTGACAGTTTAGTTTATGAGAGATAATCTGTGAAAAGATCAAGCTCCTTCACTTCCTTGTTGAGCTCATATTGGTGTCTGAAGAAATGCACCAAAAACAACCAATCAAGCCAGGAGGCGGGTCTTAGCGCTGTCAATCACCCTCATGAACTCACATTTATCCGCCATCAGTGGTGCCCACTATCTAGAGCACTAGGTAGCATTTGCTAACTCTCTAGAGGAGGGGAATGAGCAGTGCCACACCAGTGTGTGATTGACAGCTCTAAGACCCGCCTCCTGGCTCTGATTGGCTGATTTTAGTTGGAAAAACCAGAAACATGTAAATGATGGAAAGCTTCAAATATGGTCAATATTTTCAAATTAATATATTTTTGTAATGACTATTAGAATGCAAGCTTTATTTTATAGTAGTTTTTAATAATTAAACAAGGATTTATTTCAGTAGGGTTATTACTTAATTCATTTTCTTTTTTTTAGTTTCTATGATTGTCTTCTGTCTAAAATAGCAGACAGTAAATGAGGATGATATCTCACTGTACTTTAAAATACGTAACTTAGAATAAGGTCCATTTGTTTTTAGATTTTCAAGACACATGAAGTGTTTTTGAGTATTGGATCATTATCATCAATACCAGCTTTAAATTCACTCAGTGTTGAATCGCAGATGAAATATGTGTTATTGAACATCACTGCTGGATGTTAAGTTTGGATGCAAACTGAGTACAAAAAGCAGCAGAATTCGACCGATCTTAAGTTTTTTGTCAGTTAGCTAGACAGCCCTCGGCTCACAAAGCGAAGCGCCTTTCTTTTTCACGCTCCATCCTTGTTGGGAGCGGCGGAGTGTGCGCCTCCTTTGTGTTGGACATCACCAAGGCCGAGATGTCAAGAATACGCTCAGCAAATACAGTAATGGCAGGAGAAAGAAAGTCCTTCTGCAGATGGAGAAAAGGTTCAGGAAAGAAAGGTCACGTTCCGTCGTTCCCATTTAATTTTAGACCAACTGAGAATCAATAAGTCTTCTAAAATGCAAAGTTTAATAACAAGCTTTCAACCTTGGAATAAAATGAAAAATCTCTTCTTTATATTTTTCTAAAAGTCAGCCTGATTCCTCTCAGCTTTCAGTTTCTATAGTTTCTTTATAGCACCTGCGTTTCTACGTCCAGCTCTTTGTTCAAAGTTGAAATGTTTTCTCGTTACATAGATCTGATGTCTGCTGTGTTTCAAGTTCAATTATATCTCTAGGTTTTTTTTTATTTAGGTTTAATTACGGCCATTTTTTAAAGCCCCAAAATCATCAGAACACGCAGCAGATTCATAACTATATTGTTTTATTTAACAATTGTAAAAGATCTTTTTCAATGTTCATTGCACTTCCCTCGGATAGCGAGTCTGATATTTTTATTGCAATTTCTGAACATTAACATTATTATTATAAATATTGTTGTTATTATTAATCTTGCTTTTCATATATTGTTTTTAACACTTCTAATAACTTTTTTGTGTTAACGTATCTACCTGTTGCTGTTCCTGCACATGAATTTTGCCTCTGTGACAATAAAAGCTGTTTTTATTCTTTTCTATTCTGTCCAACCAACAAGGAAAGAAAATGTGAACCGTCTCTAAACTGTTCCATTTTCACATAGTGTGATGTTATTTGGAAATATTACAGAAGCTGGAATAAAGTGAAATCATGTTATATGTGTAAAAACCGAGCTGGGAGGTGAAAAACATTTTAAAAGTCTACGTTTGTATCGTCACGTATGATCTGTGCACTGCAAAAAAACACAATCTTACCAAGTACTTTTGTGTAGTTTCTACTGCAAATAACTTTGTTCATTTGAAATAAGACAAAACTGACTTACAAGTAACTTTGCAGCAATAAATATAAGCTTGTTTTAAGCCAATAATTTCTTAATATTGATGAAAAGGTTCTAGTTCCACTCGCAGAGGTCACTTCCAGCACAGGAAAAATGTTATAAGTCAAATAATCTGACAGTGGAACTTTTTCATCAATATTAAGGAATTATTGACTAAACAAAATCCTGTATCTTGCTGAAAAGTTTCTTGTAAGTTAGTTTGTCTTATTTCAAGTGTACTGAGATGTTTGCACTAGAAATATTTACACAAATTTTGTGTTTTTGCAGTGAGTAGTGACTGAAAGATGAATTTATTTCTTTTTCTTATTGCATAAAAATGAAACTTTATGGTTCAGGTTAAATCTTTTTCAGGCCAGCAAAGAGTCCTCAGTGCTTTTGTCCTTATTCCAAAGAGTCTGATGCTCTCCCACCAAAAAGCATCAATTTAGCCTTTTGTGTCATCGTACTGCACAGATGTATTAAAATGGCTGAAGGAAAGGTAAAAATCACAGTAGGGAGAACTTCTTCTCACCGAAGGTGACACCAAAAATCAAAGCAGCTCAGACCCGCTGGGTTGCCATGCTTAAGCCTCAGGGATTCCCTCCTTTTGGGAAGAGTGGAAGAGGGAGATGAAAATAATAGTGTGAGTATAGAAGAGGGAGTTCAGTAATCGTGCCGGAGTGACAAGGACCCAAAAGCAATTCCTGACTGAGTACTAATCCCCACTTTTTTGTGGAACGCACAGAGAGTGAGATAAGCCTGGAGGTTAATGCAGAGGCGTCTCTCCTCTGTCCTCCACAGTGACAGCGCCTGACAGGCGGACCCCAGCAGTCCGCCTTGTTTATGTTAATGCAGGTGGCTCGGGCCAGCTCCCACGCTGAGCTGCACAGATAGAGACATCAGGGACTCATCGCTGTGGCACTTCTGACCTCTTGCCGGGCTGCCTAGGATCTCTGCTCTGGAGGAAGGGAGTACCAAGTGAAAGTTTACGGTGAACCCCAGAGTCCCCTCTAAGCGGTGACTGACGGTGCGTTCACACAAGAACTGTTCAGTCCACTTCAATCCAACTCTAGTTTGTTTTTCTGGTTGGTTTGGGGAGATGTTAGTGTGTAATCCAACTCTGATGCAAACCTGAAAAGCGAACTCTGGTTCACCTGGAAACTTAAGTCTTGATTCGTTTGAAGTGAACGGATGTGCTCCAAAAACAGGAAGTGGACTACAACACAGGGCATTCTGGGTAGACACAACCAAACAACGCGAGAATCTAGCACTAACGGTGTAAATGACTTATGGTCTTTCACAAACGACAAAAGAGAAATCCTACAACCGTTGAAAATTGTAACAAATGTTACAGTTTTGGTTGCCAATACAACCAAATTGCTTTGAACTGCCATGTTGCTGAAATGTTCTGTATAAATAGACTTGATTGATTGGTTGAAGTGGTTTCTGGATGATAAGTCAACAACAAAACACTTCTCTTTTCCAGCAGCCATTGTACAGTGAATACAGAGGTAAAACCAGCTGACCAGACATGCTGGAGCTCAGCTTTGGTTGCTAGGTAACGGCACAGTGCCAATTGAATGTGACTTAACAATTGGTTCATTTTCCAGTCACCAAAATTAACATAAAATTATTGTCAAAAAACAGGCTGTTTGGGGTTTTTAAGAAAAATAGATCCTCTTTAAATTTGTAATTTGTTCAGAGAGTTGGGAAATGAAGCAACTTAACCCTAATTTCCTGGTGATTGAATCTAATCCTAGTTTTATTTGTTAACATTATTGTTTAGAGTAGCAGATCAAATGCTTCTCATGTATTTAATAACCAAACCCCAGTTCAAACTAATTTAACTTTATTTACCTGATACTGCTTTCCAAACACAAAGAAAAATGTCAAATTTAATTTAATAGAATAACTTTTTTCATATTTGGTGACATTTCATACGTGTTTCTGAATAATTTCTTTTTCTTTCCCGAGCCGGCGCTGGCCGGGTTCTGCTTCAGAGAGGCCGCCGTTGTCACCTTGTTTATCTGTTTGCTACTCTGAGGTATCACTCTCATCATATGCCTTGTCTCGGGCTGATTAATGGGCGCGCCTTGCTGACCTGCCACCCCCTCTTGTTTATGTCAGTGTGATGTAGGGCTGACCCGGGGAGCTGTGAGCGAGCCGGGGACATTGAGACAGATGAAGGGTCAGAAATGTGTGCTGAGAAGCGTCTCCTCTGGGTCTCCTTCACCCGCGTGCGCTCGACCCGCGCCAGCCTTTCATTCTAATCTGATGATAATGATATTTGCTCAGGACGACCTCTGCTTGCACAGTGTAATTACCCCCCCAGCTTTCTATGATCTCGGCTATTGGAAATCGATGGGCCATAAGAGTGGCCCCATCAGAGCTTATTATTATCACGACTCGCTTTTCGTTACAGCGCGATCAGATTTAATATGTTGTCGACTTTTTAACTGAATGTTTTTCCCCAGTTTCTACATTGGCGGCTGTCACTGTTGAGCTTGGCCTTCAGCACATCGTCAAAGATGGGTAGTAACTACTTACATTTACTTCAGTAACGTTTCTGAAAAAAATGACTTTTTACTGCATTATGCTTTCTGTTTTTACTTGAGTGAAATTTCTGGATTCGCTGAAAACAAACATGACACACACCTGCAGTTTTTGTTAAAGTTTCATAAGTTTTATATTGAAAGAAACTGATTTGGAAGAAAAGAAATTGCCTGAATTTATTTTTTCTTACTTGTACAAATTATTGTCATGTAGGTACTTAAAATACCAAAATTTTCACTTATTTTATATTTGGTCAGTCCAGTTATGTAATTTTAAATGTTTGAAAATTTGACATGCTACTCAGTGCTTGAAATACCAAAAACTTTTTTACTCTTATTTGAGTAATTTCTTGGCAGGTTGGCTACTTTGTACTTTTACTTGAGTAAAAACATGTTAAAGTTGTGCTGCTCTTACTTTGGTACAGTTTTTGGGTCCTCTGCCCATCATTTAATGACACGTTAACATCTCTAGTTACACTAAAACAATGACGATCCGTATTTTCCTCCTCTGACTCATCAGCGTTCAGCAGGATCATCTTATTTAGATATTGTTAGCTTCCTTTCTGTGTGGCCACCTGTTTAAATCGGTTAGAGGAATCCACGGTGGATGGCTTCTTTCATTAGCCGCTCATCCAGTTTTAAGTACCTGCAGGAACAGACGGCGGTGGCCATCAGGCGCCGCTCTCCTCGGAGGAGGCGCTTCAGCTGCGGCCCTGCCGTCGTAACCTTCTAAACGCCTCTGGCACGGCGGCGCCACGCAGCGGCCGCTGATCTAAACATTATTTGTGGCACTTGAGACAAATGAAAGTTGCTCTATCAGGAGTAAAGCGGCGTCTTTGGGGTGACCTTCTCACTTGTTATTGTGAGTCTTGTCAAAGAGATAAGAGGATCACAGGAATGATTTTGTTGTAGAGAGGGAACCTGAGCAGACTTAAAAAACACTTCTTTTTTTTAGATCACAGGAAATGGGAAGGGAAGAACGCCTTTTCATGCTTATGCATATTAGCAGGGCCGTTTCTAGCTTTGTGAGGGCCCCAAGCGAGATGCTGTTTGAGTTTATCAAACTAACACTTTATTTGAAGAAGAGTGCATAAAAATGACATAAATGTGACATAAAACCTGTTATAAACAGGTCATTTAGTAAATAATGACACTTTCATTGAAAGTTGCGATGCAACTTTGCATTAAAAAGTAAAAAAAAAATATGCAAAGTTGACACTTAACACTTTTAAAGCAACTTTGCTTTTAAAGTGTCATTATTTCTACCATTCCTGAAGACTCCTTCATTTTCATGACAGGTGTTATGTGTCATGTCAGTCTTTTGCACACCCTTCAAAATAAAGTGTTACCAGAGATTCCTTAACCCTTTAGATCAGGGGTGTCCAAAGTGCGGCGCGAGGGCCATGTGCTGCACCTGGACTTATTCTGTGTGGCCTTTGACGTTAATTCAAGAATGATGCTGCACAGCACAGGCGTTTGAAGTAAATGAGACTTTATGTTTTTAAACAGGGTAAAGTAAAATCTTCTTACATTAGAAAATGTTGGTAAAACCATCAATTACTTGTCGTTAAATAATTGATTATTTAATGACAAATACTTTACATTCTCATATCATACTTTACATTGCTTTTCTTTACATTTACATACTTTACATTCTCTAAATATATCAGGTGACTTTTACTCAAAAGTTGATTTTCCTGCTGCCATAACTTAATAAATTTGGCTAAATGCATCAAGCGTTTCAAAAGAAAGAAGTCCTGATTTTATTACTCAGAATTTACTAAATTTAGTACTTTTTTTTTTCCCAATTGATAAATAGAAAATTTACAAAACATCTTTTAGTAATGCAAACCTGCAAAACCCTGTTTTAAGTTTTAGATTTATAATAATTTACACATCCCTTTTCAACAACAAAATATCTGGCTACTTTATTTGTTTATTACAGCATGTTTAGTTTTTTTGTTGAGTAGAAAATTTGCAAAAAGTTTGGACACACCTGCTTTAAATATCCCAGAATCTAAAAAACTGTAAATCAAGGAAAACACCAGTCCTCTATACATTAATTAAAAATAAGTAAAATACAGATTTTGAGTGCTAATCTGGATTCAGTCAATCATTGCCATGGCAACAGGCTGTTCATTCACATGTGACATTTATGAAGCAAACACTAAAGCAGAGTTTATGATGAACAGATTTTAGAAACATAAATTTCAAAACAAGTTAGCAGGACAAAAAACATAACAAAATTAAAACCCTAAATACCAGGAGAAATACTAAAGATCTGGGCTTCATCAGGTTATTAAATGTGTGAAAGTGTAGAAAATCTGTAACAAGATTAAAAAGCAGAACAAGCAAATGCTGCCTTACAAGGAAAAGGCAGCATTAGGATGGAAAACAAGCCGAGTTCTACAGAACAAGTTTATCCGAAGTCCAATATCCTACAGACGGATTATTCCCAAGAGGAAAACGTGTCCAGACAG
>NW_006800109.1:575372-596024 GCF_000485575.1 Poecilia formosa
TGAGTGCTCAAAACCTTACAATAGGTTTTGAGCACGAATTGACTACAAACTACATCTCCCATAATGCATTCCGATTGTTACCAGCCAACATTACGGCTTTTCGCCAATAGTGAGCAGCAGAGTCAGCTCAAGCTGCTTATTGATTTTCCCAGCGAATAAAACTGAGACATCGACAAGCTAACATCAAAACGTCCAAGAAAAGAAAAATCGATTTACAAGTAAGACTGTGAATGAAGATGTGTGAGTTGGTGTCAGGGCGGCAGGTCGTGCTAGACTTTTTTTGTTATCCGTTATCTTGACCGACAACATAAAAAAAAATCGGTCATGTACTATTTTTATCCTTGAAATTACAATCATATTAACATCGGCTATTTAGTCGCATTTTATGTAGTTTATTTAATATTCACCGTAAATCCAGATCCCATCACAAATTAAGAAGATAAATGCATCTACATTTTTCTCGTAGTGACAAAAACCACTGACTGAGGCCCCAATAACTTTTAATAAATTAAATTAAGCGACTTCACTTAAATTAGCATCACTTCACCCGCTTGGGTCTGAACGCACTTCCTCCTGGTCCCCATCTGCAGAGAAATCTGCGCTAATTCATCAGTCAGTTGGATCTGTCTGATCCAAACAGATCAACTGAACTCTGTGAGTGTTTTACCCCGAGTGGTCCGGTGTTAGCTTTTACCAGGATTTATTTATTTATTTATTTATTTGCGTGATTTCGCTTCTCCGAAACGGACAGATGTTACGTCTGCAGCTCCTCCAGAGCGCCGCTCTCCTGGGTAACGTGAACCCAGAAGTCTCCATTTGTTAAAACCGCTGGATGAGTTTCTCCCAGCGGTTTCTCAGTCCGCAGTGGTTGAGCAGCGGACTGCGCATGTTACAGTCTAATTAACTTTTGGATCGTCATTTATTTCCTCAAGATAAACCGCCGGCTCCTCAAATGGATTAACACAACCAGGGGCACAACTACATATTCAGGTGGATGCGAAAACATAAATGAACCATTTTTAATTGTTGATTTTATTTTGTAACCTTATTTATTGTAAAGTGTTGATTTTAATTTTGTATTGATTTTATTTTTGAACCCTTATTTATTGTAAAGTGTTGATTTTATTTTTGAACTCTTATTTATTTTGAAGTGTTGATTGTTGGAAAGACCTTGAACCAACAATCTCAGCATTACCAGCACGGTGCTCTAACCTGCTGAGCTAACTCACCTACCTTACAAACTGTTGAGTTTCCATGGATTTAAGAAGAACTCTGCTAATGACATCTTCAATACAATTTTTGATCCCAGGCTTAGTTTATGGACTGTAATGTGAAATTAGGCACAATTATAAGTCTGACAGTTTGTTCACCAAGTTACTGTGCTCTCTGAGAGGATCTGTAAGTATTTGACTTTGTTTCATGCCCATTGTTGATGTTAGTCTCTAACAAAATTTGGATCATCTACCAGGAATAGTGGAAAGATCTTGAGATTCTGTAGCGTAGTGGTTATCACGTTGGCTTTACATGCAAAAGGTCTCTGGTTCAAATCCAGACAGAAACAGATTTAGTATGTTCTATTCATCACAGGTGTTTACTAAAGGTCAACAAGGGTTCTGTGGTGTCATGGTCTGTACTCTGAATCCAGGCATCTGAGTGCAAACCTCAGTTGAAATTTTCATGTTGCATTTCATATCATCAACTTTGGAACCTCTGAAACAAAGCAGAGATGTTCAGTTCCTGTAGTGTAGTGGTTATCATGTTTGCTTTACATGCAAAGGGTCTCTGGTTCAAAACCAGACAGAAACTGTTTTTGTAGGTTATGCATCTCTTGGGGTGCAGTGAGACAACAAGAGCTTTCCCCTTTCGTGTTCCATGCCAAGTTGATTGGTTCATTTGCCAATCGACTTCAATGTCGGCTTCTTTGAAATCGAAGCTACTTTATTTCAATTACCAATTGGCAGTTCTATGGCGTAATGCATGTGTCAAACTCAAGGCCCGCGGGCCACATGTAGCTCCACAGCATTTTATAGGCCGATGATTGACTTAAAATAGGTTTTGAGCACAAATTGACTACAAACTACATTTCAACCAAAGGTTTGTAATGCGCTTCCTAACCAGACGCTCCAAAGCGTCCGGTCCATAACTCTTCAACACGCCGTCAGCTCCGGTCAGAAAGACGCATTTAGTTCAGAGACCATGAGATGATATTCAGAAATGATTTTTTTAATTAACTGATTTCAGTTGCCTCTGAGACTAAATCTCTGTGTAAAGTCTATCATGTCTGCCCATGTGACTTGTTTTTATTATTAGTTTGTTTACCTTTAAACACTGATTTAAATAATGTAATTTTTAAACTGAGCAGTAATTTTACATCCATGGAAACTCAAATGTAATATTTAAAACTTCAATACATAAAATCAGTTATTTAACAATATGAGGTGTTTAATTTATTTTTAACATTGTATTTTTATACATTTATGCTGGGGGTGCCCAAGTTTTCCAGAGCTACCATCTGCAGCTTTAGATGGTTCCTTCTCTAACTCACCTGGACCATTGACTCATTATAAGCCTCTACAGAACTGAATGAGGGAAGTCAACCTTTTTCTGGGGTGTTTTAGCAGGGATGCACTCCTGATCTGTACCGTCAATGTGGCCCGTTGAGGGGGGCCACTACGCTGAAGTGGCCCAGGGGTCTAGTTTCTCTAGACCCCTGGTCTAGAGAAACTCATCTATAAATTTTGTTTGATTACTGCAACAGTTCTGCCTAAAATCTCAGAGAATAGACTTTAAAAAACTACTTTAAAAAACTGCTGAAACACTGAGTTCCTTTAAATCACGGCTAAAAATCCACCTGTTTGCAGTTACCTTTGATTCATAACAACTGGAACATGGATCACTATATTTACTTGATAATGGCATTTGATAAAGTAAATGTTTATTGCTTGTTTCATAATTGGTATGTTTTTATGGTGTAAAGCACTTTGAACTGCCTTGTTACTGAAATGTGTTGTACAAATAAACTTGACTTAAAGTTTAATGAATAGATGAGAACCTAAGCTTACAGCTTAAGAGACACTTAAAATTATTGGTTTCTCTGGTTTTACTCTTTATAGGTATGTGTTTGAGTAAAATGAACATTTTTATTTTATTCTATGAACAACATGTCTCTGAAATCCAGATTTTTGCAGAAAAGGAGAAATGGTCAGAATAAGGGAAAAAGCGCAGTGATTTCAGTAGTGCTAAACTTCCCCCACTTTAATGTGAAAAACTGATCAAATCAGGCAGACAAAGCTGGTATTTCATGGCGCATTTAGTTTTTTTTTTTTACTGTTTCTTTATTTTGGTTTAATGAACAGTAAAATAATTTTTATAAACTCTAGATTTTAACCATTTTAGAGCCTGTGAGACTCTGGTTCCTTTGGTTTTACGTTGGCTCTGCATGCTGAACAAGCCTGATTTGGTTGCCCTGTTCTGCAGCGGACTGCTGTGAGGCTGTTTATTTGCTGTTTAGATTAGCTCATTGTTTGAGGTGTATGTCTTTAAGTCACATTCCCAGAGCTTCTTTGAGCAGCAATTTCCTTTTATTGACCCCTGTAAAGTGGCCGGCTCTGTAAACATCTAGAGGCTGTCGTGTTTTTATGAGCTAAAGGAAACCAATAACGCAGCAATCAGCATTTATTTTAAGATGGCACATTTGTGGGTTTTCACTGAGCATAAGAGCTCATCTGACCTCGAAATAAAAACAATGATATCTTCGGGCTGCTTCGCGAGCCTGGAGGTCACGACATGGATTTCTGGAGAAACAAACATTTCAGACAGAAATATCAAACGGATTAAAACTGGAGAAGGAGGGTCAGAGGATGAAGGAGGGAAGACTGGGGGTGGTCATCGGTGACACGAATTGGTTGTGAAAATGTATTTTTAGCCCAGGACAGAAAAGGTGAGGAAACAGGCGGGGGGGTGGGAGTGATCGATATGTTTGTGCAAAGGGCAAAGGACCGCCGAGACACAACAATGGAAGTCATGAGTGAAGCGTTCCCTCCAGGGGCCCGACGTGGTGACACAACAAATGAGGAAACGCTCAGAGAGACACAGCTGATGAGCTGCAGATGGAGCACACAGCACAGCCACACATTCTTCTTCTTCTTCTCCTATTATTGCAGTCTCTAAAATTTTAAAATCATGTCTTCCTTCTGCTATAGAGAAATAGTTTTGGAAGTTCTTCAGTGAAACTTTTTGTTGGTGGAACAAATTAAACCGCTCCATTTTTAGATTTCCTGACTGGCCGCACAAAGCAGAAAAGTTTTGGAAAAGTTTTGCAGCTTTCTGCACCATTTGGTCAATAATTCTGCCCATAAAAATCCGTCTTGGATGTCAAAGTTTTGCCTTATTTTCAGCTCACGCCTCACTGAGGATGAAGTCATTCCATCTGCCGGATAAAAACCCAGAGTCTGGACCAAAATGTTTATTATTTTTAAGATTTAATGTGAAAGCACCACCATTTGACATAATTATAATGTCTAATCATCTATTTCAAAACGAATCCAGGAGCCAAAAATGCCCAGGAGGCCCTTAGTTGTAGTTTGTCTGTCTTTCTGTGAAACTTTAATTCTCTGAAATCCAATTAATTCATTGTTTTATTGTTAATTTGGCTGAAAGAAATGCTGCTATATCCTAAAATTTGGAATTGAGAGAGGAAAATGGATTTACAGCGTAGTTATAAAGCAGCTTTAAACAAACTCAAATGCATCATTTACCAGTTTTACCAGTTTCCACTGTACATATCCACCAGTTACATTAAGATCTGGATCAAACTTTTTCATTTGATCAACAACAATGTGATCGGCGCTTGAGAAGGACAGGCTGAAGGACGTCTGATCAGGATGCAGCCACATCAGGAACAAAACAAACTGAGAAAACATCACCTGGTCCGTCTCAACCTCCCCCCATAAACCAACTCTGACTCTAACTTTATGAGCTTTTATCACTTATATAAACTGATTATGACTGTTTAATAATAATTTCAACATCCATGTTGACAGGCCTGAAGACAAAGGTTGTATGTTGGTTGTATTTACCCAGAATGCCCTGCGCTGCAGTCCACTTCCTGCTTTGGGCGAGGTCTCCGGTTCACTTGGTGTTCACATCTGCATTCAAACCGCATAGAGTTCACTTCAACCAAATTAACACTGAGGGTTTTAGGCAGACCAGAGTTTGCTCTTTTGTTTCGCATCAGAATTTGTTCACACCTCCCTAAACGAACCGGACTTTCTGGACTTACGGACTGGAGTTCGATTAAAGAGGACTAAACAGAACTGGTGTGAACGCACCCTTAACGACATACTTTTCCCTGTACTATAATAAAAAGAAACATGATTAGTTAGAAAAAATGATGCTTGTAGAACCAGAATTAGTTTTTTGCTCGGTGATCCGAAGTCCTCTTTTCAGACGAAAGTAAAGTTTTCATTTCATCTGGAAACCACGAGTCTGGAGAAAGAGCGGAAAAGCACAGAGTCCAGTTTTAATTAAACTATACTTGTTTGGTTTAAGGAGCCATTCGACCTGCTGGTTCTGATCCACAGTCAGCACAGTACTCTACTGGGACATTTCAGTTCAATTTACTGACAAACTTTATGGAGAAGCTGATTTCATATCTATTTTTATCGCCATGGTAACACGGGCAAACAAACCCCATAGAAGGTCTGTGATCCGTTGTCAAGAGAAAGAGAACCAACGATGGAGATGACCTAAAGAAATCCTCAGCAGAACCTCCTCCATGCTGCGCCGCATTAATGCAGTAATTCATGCAAAAGGAGTCCAGATTAAATAGAGGAGATTCTGTACAGAACATGGAAGCATTCTTCTTGGTCTACATTTTTGGATTTAAAAAAATAATTTTTCCATCAGTCTGATGCGATTTTTAAATTTCCTGAGAAAGAATTTTGTTTTTAATTTAGAGTCCGTCTTTGAAGGTCGCTGTTATGTTTCCTGGATTCTCTCCGACCCGTCAGCGGGCTGCAGCGTTTCACATCGCTGTTTATTATCCGTTTAATTTAAAACCTCGACAGGGCTTCAGCTCTGACTGCATTAAAGTCTGATTAGTGCTTTGTGTGCCTGTCCTTCCAGCCAGTCGCAGCCTCCCCGCTCTCACCGGACGCCAGCTAACGAGGCGAAGAGCTCATTAATGTTTGGTGATAACGCGCCGAGGAACAACAGGCTGATCCGTGTCGTCAGGCCAGCAAAGGTGAGAGGTTCGGTTTGCTTCGGACCACCTGAACACAGAAATCCAGATGGGAGTTCAAACATTCAAACATCAGTGGACAAAACCTGCGACATTAATGAAGCAGATTTGCACCATCGGCAAAAACTCACATAACACAATTTCACAATTGTGATGTTTCTAAAATAATCAATTAAACTCAATTAAAATCACACCTGAATAAGTTTGTTCACAGAACAAGTCATTCAATCAATCAATCAATCAATCAATCAATCAAACTTGTATTTCAAAATTTCAGCAACAAGCAGTTCAAAGTGCTTTATATCATAAAAACACAAAAATAAACATATATTTGAGAAACCAGTAGAAAACTTTACTGGTTTGTGACATTTACCAAAACCACATGTATTGGTAAATCCTCCAACTACTTCCTGTCATTGTCTTCTTCGTGGTTTACACCAGTAGCAACATCCAGTTGATCATGTGACTCGTGTAAAAAGTGTTTCCATTGGGGTTTTTGATGCGGCCAAAAAAACCACCTCATCTTCGCAGCAAAACTTTTTATTGAAATTGGCAGAATTTATTGACATGCCAACATGTGCAATCAGACGGCCAATGGAAACTCAGCTGCTGGTTTCTCAGCATGTATACCATCAACCTTTGGCATTTACTGTAAAAAGTGTGTATCCGTGTGGCTTTCAGTGTGTGTGCAGCTATTTCAGCCGGCTGTGACTGGTTAAATGATTTCTTGAAGGGCTAGGGGAGCGGCCATTTCATTTTGGCACCTAATAACAGTCAGGTCACTGTGTGCCCCAGCTGATCCTCTTTGATATGGTCCCTGCACTTGCCCAAGCCCTCTTTCACAGGTGCCAATCACTCCAATCAAGCCTCCATCCCTGCCTCAGTCCTCATCGCCGTCTCCACGCCGAGCCCCAGGCTGCACGCCGCCTTCCCAGCAGGAGAAGAGTTTTGATAGATGAGACAAATTATTTGACCCTAACAAACACGACGACGGTTCTGCTCCACTTCGGCTTCTGGAAAACATCTTTGGTGCAAAATAACTCAAATTATTTTTACCAAAAGAAAACAGGAAGAGTTACTGTAGAGATTCGAATCTTTTGGTGTCTGGCAATTTGATTCATTTGATATTTTTAGGGTCACGATTTGACTCAACGATTTTTAGGCTACAGATTCTTTTAAAATTATTCAGCTGACAACAGGAAAGGACAGTGTAAACAAGTAGAACATTTAAGTTTTTCTTAAAGAAAATATATGACAGACTTATTCAGACCAGACTAAAAACTCACCTGTTTAGAGTCGTTTTTTAAACAAAATAAATGAAATATTGACCAACATTTTGATGTGACAACATGTCAAATATTTACTGGTTTTCTTAATTTTTTACTTTGTATTTTCTGTTTTATGATGTAAAACACTTTGAACTGCCTTGTTGCTGAAATATGCTCTACAAATAACTCGATTTATTCAAAATACATACGGAAGCTGAGTGGATGTGTCATACTCACAAAAATGTACAACACATTTTAGATTTTGAGCATTTTGAATCAGTTCAGAATTCCCAAGACTGGAAATTACAAATCTCTATGGAACAATTATTTTGCATCTCTAATCTGCACTGCCGTCTCAAACTGCAGCACATTTTGTCCTGATATACATTATTTTAGATTTGGCTCTGAGGGATTCCCTCCAGAAGTTACTAGAATCCAGCTGTGTTCAGTCCAACAGCAGATGCTGTGTTTCTGACCATGAAACCAACAAACACAACAGGTTTGTCGGAAAGGTGCAGACTTTATGTACTGGGAAGAAACCAGAACGTAACAGGAGGAACCGGTGAAGATGATTACTTAAGCTTATTTGTTTAGCACGTTTCAGTAAGAAGGCGGTTCAAAGTGCTTACGCCGTAAAAACATAACCAGTTATGAAACGAGCAATAAACATCACATGTTATCAAATGCCATCATAAAACTCATCAAGCTAATATGGATGGAATGTATTGATAAATGTTCCAGTTATTATTAATCAAAGTTTGCTCTGAACAAACTGGCTTTTAGCCATGACTCAAAGGAACATTTTCATAAGTTTGTTCCAGATCTGTGGTGCATAGAAGCTGAAAGCTGCATCTCCTTGTTTGGTTCTGGTTCTGGTGATGCAGAACCAGAACCTGAGAGGTCTGGAAGGTTGATTCAACAATAGCAGATCTTTCATGCATTTTGTTTCTTTTCAGTGATTTATAAACTAACAGGAATCTTTGCATTTTTTATTGAAATAATAAATCCAAAGAACCGACTCCGGGGGTTTTGAATTGATTTGCACGCCACACTTTTAAGATTTTCATTCGTAGAAAACGTTGAAAAGATGCTTTCCACTTCTACTCCCAACCAGATACGCCAGGTTGGTGTTTTTTTCTCCACATATTCACAGCAGACACGTTCCTGCTGATGTGGGGATTCAAACGTGTCATCTGGCAAAGGTTGATGGTTTTAAAAAGGCCAAAGGTCAGAGGTCAGCCTGGTTCCCAGATGCCATGAATTGGCCGCTGCACATTATATTTAGCGAGTGACTGGCTCTGACTTTGCCCTTTTCTGAGATGAATTACTAACTTCATTGCTCTCCCCACCGGACTGCTCAGTGTTAAACCAATGACAGCGAGACAGAAATCAAATTGAACCTGAGATCAAATCAGGGCAGCCGGCGCCAAAGGCAGCCTCACCTTTAATGAAAGCCCGCAGGCGGCCATGTTGCTTTTTCCAGACGTTTGTTTGCTCCTGCGACGTTCCTGAACAATGAGTGAATCTGGCAAATTAAGCTAAATGTGAGTAAATTTGCACTTTAATTATATTTTGCTTGTCAAGGTAGTTTAATATGATGTCGGTGTGACTGGAAGGGAAGTTACAATTGCTTCTGATCAAACTATTTTAGGTCCTGGTTAGTCAAACATCTGGATCTAGTTTGAACCGATTCACTGCTTTTTGCTCTGCTTTTTAAATGTCTGATGCATTTTGATGTTAAACTGTGAGGATTTGTGAAAAAAACTCCTGTTAGATTCTTATTTATTGCTTATTTATTGATTCTTGTTTATAAAGAACTTCAGTTTTGGCATTTGGTTTAAAGAAAGAGCTTAATTTTATGGACACTACTGACAGATTTACTTCATAAAGTCATAACTAAGTGGAAGATCATGTATAACAAATAGCTGGAAATACAGAACTGGTTTCTCATCTAGAAGAACCAGTTCTATGTAGTTTATTTACTTGTAGCGATTCCACTTGTCGGTTCGTTATAAATAATGTGATGCATGTTTGTGTGATGACATATTATAGATGAACTTGTATGATAATTTTCTGGAAATTTTCTCTTTTTTTCCTAGAAAATTTCTGAGATTAATCTAGAAACTTCTGAGTTTTTTGGTGGAAATTATTCCGCCTTTTCTGTCTATCTACAAAGGTTCTTATCTTGAAGGTTTGTGAGATTAATCTAAACATGTAGTTTTTAACTGAGTGAAGCTGAGTTACTGAAGTACACAAACTTCTCATTAATATTCTAATTTATTGACTGTAGTTGAGGGTAACTGCCAAACTGAGGTTACAAACAGTAAATAACACCTCTGAGGTTGTTTTCATTCTTCAGAGATTATTGTTGCTGTGCAAACAGTTGCATTTCATATTAAAATGTTATTTTTTTACACCAGGTTTGATTTAGTTTAAACCGAATACAGCACAGCTTATTTCCTAACTTAATGAGAATTGATTAGATAATAGATAATAAAATCAGTATCACTAAATGTTTCCAACCTGTTGGGCACAGAAAGTCTTGAGTTTTGTTTTTTGTTTGTTTTGCAGATAACTTCTTGACTCTCCTGAAATAAATTTGTGTCCATTAGGAGCCTTGATGGAAAACCTCTGGAGCAGTTTGGTTTATTTTGGTGTATTTTCTCCTGCGCTGCATCCAGGTTGGAGGTGAGGACAATCAAATATTGAGCTTCACGTGATTTTTTCAGGAGGCTGCCTGAGTTGGAGAGAAAATCAAATGAATGCTGAGGCCACTGAAGGAGAAACCAGCGTCTACTGTGTAACGTCTTGCAGCAATCAGTGCAAATAATTAAACACATATATTTCGCCGGCGGCAGCAAACAACAACCAATCCTTTCTCTGTATAGCCTTAGAAAATTTATAGGCTGTTGGTCCTTCTAGACAAAACAAACCAGAGCAATTAAACAGGTTAGACGGTGCCCAGTTATTTTACTTAATTATATTTAATTGTTTCATGTAATTTTCCTCTGCCGTTTGTTTCTTTCAGCTTGACACAAACGAATTACAATCAAGAGAGAAAACCTGGAATATTTAGGAAAATGAGTTTGCTGTTTATGTTCTTATATATTCGAGTGTAATAAAAGCCCAGAGGAAGCAGAGTCAGGCGGTTTTATAGCTACTTTAAATGGCTGCTGGACTTCTCTTTGAGTTTTGGCAAAGTTGCCAACAGGCAGGCATTATGCGACGGTTTTCCATGGCGACGTGGAAAATAAAAGCCCCGGACTTCAAACGAGGCTTTTCAGAGAGTTCAGGAGCCGAATGTTCTGCAGGGAAAGAAGAAATCCCTTCGGCTCTGACTTCTGACTTTGTAACTCTGCAGACCTTTTACCTGCAGAACAAGGCTGTGGATCGCTGACAGAGAGGAGACCTCGAGAAGCGCAACGTGACCCGTTTACGCTCAGAGACGGATCCAGGACTCTGAACTGATAAAGTCAGCATTACTCAGGGCAGAGATTTACCTTTTAGCGTTTGAAGAGAACAGTTTTTCTGAGTTTCATCAAGATGTTTTAATGATTTAAACCCTGCTGTAGACGTGCTCATTAAAATCAACTCAGAGGAACCAAATACAAAAGAGCAGAGCGTCAAAAGCTGAATCATACACCTGGATGGATCAGAGCTTAAACTCAAACTTTTCTTTTATTGTTAGAGTTTCCCAGAGAGCCGTGATCTTCATCAGGACGACTTCAGAGGAAAAAACCCTTTTTAAAAAACTCTTAACCTGAACAGTCCATTAAAATTTGAGAAATTGAGAAACAGAAAGTTTCTGAATCAAATATTTTTTTTAGTTAGGAGATTTTTTGTTGTTCTTAATTAAGCCTGTTGCAAAAAGCAAGTAAACATAATATTTTTCAAAGGGCAGTGTTGTTTAGGGACTTCATAATTCACTTGGAGTTAATTTATTCTTCTATCCAATCTGACTGAATGCTGGAAATACTATTCAGGTTGTGCTAGAAGTGGTTAGCAAAGCTGTTCAAACCTAAAAAAGCATTTCAATGATAAACATGTAGCAGCTCATGCTAATGCTAACGTCATTAGCTGCTACATGGAGTTTCTAAAGGACGATCAGGAGTTCCTGAAACCCTGCAAGCTGAGCAACAGACTAAAAACAATAAACATGTCTGTTGTTGAGCTAAAGCAAAGAGAGTTTGTGAATTAAAAATGTTGCTTATTTTGTTGATATACAGTTTTCTATTAAAACACGATTAATTAATTACAGACCCTGCAGTCTCACCACTCGTAAATATTAAAGCATTTTTCAGAAATAGTTCTTAAAAAAATCCGGGAACAACAGCGTTTGCTTCTCCCCATGGAGCGTTGCTCTCAGTCTGTCTCCCTCTGTGCACATATGCTGCTGCTGCTTAACGTAATTATAGCTGTAAGGTAAACTGGCTTAATCAAAAAGGCAACAATCTTTGGTTCATGCAAAGTTGTTTTATTAAAAAGATTATAAAATAATAAAACATTGATGATCATAAAATAGCCCTGGAGCAGAAATCAGTGCTGAGGAAGTTAATGGTCTGATGATCAGACTGAACTGAACATCTGTCCTGCTGTTGGAGCATCAATAATACGAAGATGTTTACAGTAAAACACACATATGCATTTTTATCTTCAGGAGAAGTTAATGAAAGATTCCTCTAGGTGACTTCAGACCATTTATTAATTACTAATATGTGTAGCATCTTCATGTTGCTGTAAATTTAAAGCTGAATCTTTTCCTTTTTTTAACTTTGTTGTGCAAGACATGAAAAGTGGGCAGGTATTTGTAAATTATGGAACAAATAGGATGAATCAATACTTTTTTCCCATTAATATTTCAAACTGGAAATAATTTTAAACATGTTAAAGAATCAACTTTAAGAAATTTGCAGCTGCAAATGCATCAAAAATCTCCAAAATAGAAATTGCTATATTAAAAAACAAAGCTTGAAAATTTTTGGATTTAATTTGCAGTTTTGTTGAGGTCGACTGTCTCCTCACAATCCAAACAAGTGTGTGTGTGTGTGTGTGTGTGTGCGTGTGTGTGTGTGTGTGTGTGTGTGTGTGTGTTAAAGATGACGGTGGACTCGTCAAATATTAAACATCCACAACATAGAATGAAAAATCTGTGCAAATCCGGAGCGAACACACCACAACCTGTTTTCTCTCTTTTATTGAAAGTGAATTTAAAAATATATTACATCTGCGCCTCGCTGAACTGTTCATGTATTTATATATTCATGCATCCCCTGCTGCCAGCAGCCGACCTTCATATGTTTTATGTTTATACTTCACACGTCACATATGAAAGGAATCTATATTCTGCTGTAAAGTGATTGTTTTCCTTTAATGTAATCTTCTCTGAATGAAAATAATTTATCGGGCCAACTGAATGAAATATGAGTTGTGTTGAGGTTAGCTGGTCATAATCCTGAAATGAAAACATTTTTGTGGAGTTGCAGGCAAGCAGATAATAAAGCCTGGAGCTGCTCAGCACTTGGCTTTTCAATTTGCTCTCGCTCTTTATTTGTTTTCCCATCATCATGTCATTGTAAAATCCAGATTGATACATTACTTTAATTACTGGAAATCACATCTTTCACACACACTGCTACAAGTCCTTCCCCAAATGCTGATTTATCCATACACACAATTTCCTTCCCACGAACAGGCCGCTCTCCTCCACCTCCCCTGGGAAAAACGTTCTCTTCGATTTTACCAAGGAAAATAAACATGTTGGAGGTGTTTTCCCCCGATCCTTCCTCCATCTGCTATGACCAGAAACACTAAAAGGTTTGGTTGTTTTTCTCCGAGAGAAGCAGCGCCCGGCCCCGTTTTAAGCAGCATGCAGAGCCAATATTCCTCAAAATAAGATGCAAAAACTTTGAAACCAAAAAGCAGCAGCAGCAGAAGAAAACCCAGGGCTGTTTATCGCTGTGATCTGACTCTTTCTGCTCTGATTTACATGCAGGAAACTACAAAGTTTCACCGGCTGTTGTTTCTACAGTCACCAGACCCCCTGAATATAATAACCTGAAGAATGAATGTTGTTTTCAGGGAACAAATATCTTTCTGGGCCATTCTGCCTGTGCATGAAATCAAAGCTTTTTGAGGGATTACACGGAGTGATGGCAAAGTTTCCATTACTAAATGTCCGAGCATAAAAACGACAGGATGATGGGTGATATTTAAACAGCACCTATTATGCAAAATTCTTTTTCTGCATTTGTTTGTACTTCAGGTCTCTATGTCTATTAGGGCCATTGTAGGTAGAAAAATGGAGTAAATTTATGCCAAAAGAAATTTTTTAGAAAAAAAAATTACATTTCTGAGCTCCAAAAGTCAACAATTTCCAAGCAAGAAAAAACTCTACATTTTTGTAGATTAATTTCAGAAAGATTTCTAGAAAAAAATATTAAAATATCTGAGATTCAAAAGTTGAAAATTTCTGATTTTTTTAATTCAGAAAAAAATCTGAATTTTTTTTTAAATCAAATTTGGAAATTTCTGAGCTCCAAAATTCAACAATTTGCTAGAAAAAAACTCAGAAATTTTCCAGCAGAAACATTGACATTTCTGAGTTTCAAAGGTAGAAAATTTTTGACTTTTTAAATTCCGAATATTGCATGAAATAAAACAAAATGAGACATACATGTGATGATTTGCAAACGTATTTACACCCATTAAACTTTCTAAATTAGTCCATGAATCTGTAACTTTAAATACCACCGAGACATTTCGTCTCGTTGGTTTGAAATCTGCTGTAATTTTTAAAGAATTTATTTCTATTTTTATTATTTAAAACAGAACCGTCTCAAAAAGATGACGGGTACTTTGGGTCCAAAGTACCCAAAGTACCTGCACAAAGTTTCCAACCGAAAACCAAGAAGAACAGATCTGAATATAAACAACTAGTAATTTTAGTGTCATTGTGTTAAATGAAATTACTCTATGAAAAAATTTAATATAGCCCGGAGTTTGTTTTCCATCAGCTTTAGTGAAGGTTTCCATAAGCTGAAGGTTGCAGTCCCTTGGCCTAGTCAAAGTCTGACTAAGCAGGTCCCTTATGCTCAACAATGCTCCAGTTTGGCGTAATGTCAACAATTCTACAGAGAGGAAACATGTCTTAGATTTAATGATGAAAAAAAAGAGAACTTTGTATTTATTCAGGTTACTTGTGTCTATCTGAAACATCTAAATCAATAAAACAGAAATTTGTGCTTGTAGCACCACAAAATATGGAAAGAGGAGAGAGGATAAAATCGTTGCGTGTCCTTTGTGAACATCTGTTCATGCAGCTGAACATGCTGTTGTCTTGTCGCCGTTCCCCTCCGGCTGCGTCTCTGCCACGTTTCACAGCAGAAATCTGCACAGGTCCGACCTCAAAACGCATCCGAGATACTGTGAGGTGTGAACCGCTGCCCTCGCTTTAACCCCGGCAGCGGCGGCCCGTTAATTCCTCACATGATCCACTTTTCAAAGGAATCCAGCAGAGTCTGGTTTTAAATAAATAAACAGCAGCACCGTCAAAACTGGCCGTCCTCCTCCTTGGTTTTACTTACTATAATTAGCCGCAGCTATGACTTGTTTTTCTCGCCGTCTGAGCCAAATAAATGAGAGAAAACTTTAACGACTCTTGAGGTGCGGCTGAATATCTGCTTTCTGTCTGAATTTACTCCACGGTTTCTGACTGATCCCGTCCGCTGCTGTTTTATTTAACTCCAGTTTTTTTTGGACCGTATTTCTGTAGAAAAATCTCGATGAGGCCTTGCAGAATTTAAAACGGTGATGCAACACTGATGATGCAGAGGAGGTAAAGGATGAAACGCATCTCTCTGACTGACAGCTGTGATACTTTAACTTGATTCTCTGGAGTATTAGCTGGCTTTGCAACAAGATTAAACATGTAGAAAAGTGAGATTCTCAGCTGCTTTTATCCACCACTGCAGCACCTACATGATTATATGACTGCTTACGTTTATATGACATGTAATTCAGAGGAAAATGTGATATTTTTATGCTATTTACTCTCCAGTAATTGTCAGTTTCAGCCGTTGTTTTAAAAGGATGTTTGTTGGTAACTCAGATGAATGCTGCTGCACAGAGACTAATGAATGTCATATAGAATGATGTTTTAACAGGCAGAGCTAATAGAGTATTTCAACCATTTCAAGATTTCTAGCATTGATAAAATATTTTTGCTCACTTTAAGCATCATCTTTTCTGTGAAATCCTTCATGCTTTATAAAGTTCACCTTCATTTTTGCATTTTTGGTTGTTTTCACGCCTGATAGTCCTGTATATCGGTTCAATTAGCGACCAAAACAGCAACCTTTGTTATATTTTCACACTGCTGCATTTCCCCTCCCTGCCTGTGGAGGTGCTACACCAAGAATTACTGAATGAAATGACACAAAAACCTCTGAAGAAGACATGAGCGCAACTTCCATCTTCAAAAAATGCAAACAAAAACAGAGTGGCATCAGATTTTAGCAGTTGCAGGATTTCTCTTTTCTCCTGCTAGCACTAGCCTAGCACCTTTGTTTTGGTTGTAATTACCCAGGATTCCCTGCGCTCCACTTCACTTCCTGCTTTTGGAGCAGCCTCTGGTCCGCTTGGCGTTCGGTATGCATTCTAACCGCACCATGGCTCCCTTCAAAGTGAACTGAGACCTGTTCACAAACGGATTGGAGTTTGATTAAATCATGTTTAGTCTTCTTACCAAACAGTTATGGTAGAAACTGTAAATATCTGCTCATGTTGTAAAGATTGATATTAGAACGAAATCCTCCCTAAAAGTTTGATCTTAGTAACGGTTTGAGACAGATTGTGACTTATTCTGGGTTTTATTTTGTAAAAACACATAATGCATAAAAGAGAAAATGTTCTTCACGTTTTTGTTGTAGCAGTTTTTAGTGGGACATAAAATTACAAGATAATCTCCATTTATGCATGAAAGCCCCTTTGCTAACCTTTAGTTTAGTGTTATGCTGTTAGTTGATGCATTTATGGACCGAAGTCAGTGGGAGTTTTTAGTTTTGATGCATTTAAAGAATAAAAAAATTAGTATTATTCAGTATTTGACCTGTAAGCGATCAGAACTGGGTTGGTGCATCACTGATACAGTCTAAAAATTGAGTATTAAACAGGCTTGATCTCTTCTTTGCGTGCATACCTCTTGAGCCTGTAATTATTGCAATGTTTGTTGCTTCATTTTGCTCTTTTAAGCTCTTCATTCTTGCAGGAGAGTGCAACAGCGACTGAGATAAAAATCTGTGAAAACTGAGCAGTAAAGAGAGAAACGTTGCTCAGTATTTCAACATTTCAGCTGCATCTGAAAACCAAGAAAAGGAAGAAAAGATTGTCGGGAATCAGATACCTGACAGGAAAAACATGCATTTCTGGTATTTGTGGTATTTTACTTGTCTTATTTTCTGCAGTATCTTATACAAAAAGCATATTTCTGTTTGGCTGTAGAGAATTTAGCTGCCTCTGTTTTTGTGGTTTATAGCATTAGATGACCTTTAAAAAGGTCAGTGGTTTCGGTTTTGGTCAGTTTGTTTCTGCACGTTTAGAGTCAGAAGTATTTCGTAAACATCGTGGGAACAAGCTGCTTCCTAAACGTGACTCCAGTCGCTTTAAAGGTGCAGTACATAACTTTCATTAAAAAAATATGGTTTTTACGTATTTGTGCATGATGAGATGAACTGTGAATACATTAATCTGCGCCACCTTTTCCTTCAGCTGTAATTGTCTTCTGAAGAAATGAACGGCTCCCAACCAAAAACAACCAATCACAGCCAGGAGGAGGGTCTTGAAGCTGTCAATCATTCTCATGTACCCACTGCTAAATGTGCTAATGGAAGAGAAACACCATTTCTTAATGTTGATTTAAAAAGACTAATTATTTCACTTACAAGACATTTTTCCCATGTTAGGAGTGAAACAATCCAAATTACTACTGTTTTTTTTTTTTTTTAATCAATATTGAGTTAAAATAAGCTCCCATATCATATCCCTATCGTTTTGTCTTATTTCAGGTGTGCTAAGATATTTGCAGTAGAAACTAAGTCAAAATACTTGGTAAGACTTTGTGTTTTTGCAGTGCAGCTTTATTCCTGGGAGTGTGAGGCGAGGCAGCGGCGACGCCTCAACCTGTGTTTTAGCTTTAATCTGTAATTGCATCCAGTGGCGGAGGATCGGCTCGCTGACGTGCGCGGCCGTGGCGCCGCGCCGGCCAGAGATAGTGGCGCCTGAGCCGGAGCGGCAAACACAGATAAAATGAGTAAAACAGAGAAAAGCAAACGGATTGACTTTGGTAAGAGGTCACTTTTGAAAGTTACCCCCAAGTGATTGTTGGAAAGCGCCATTTTTTCCTCAGTTCAGGACACCCCAGAGATGTGAAGTGTAAGGTTATAGTATGGCCCAGTGCTCTATATTAATGGTGACTTTGGCTCACCTAATACGGATTCTCAGGGTTATAGCCCCCGGGTGCCTGCTGAGCAGAATGTGAATGCAGAAAGAGCCGATCCCTCTCCCCGCCCCCCCGCGCCCCGCGCCGGCCACCAGGGCCCCACCAGCCCTCGCTCAAGGTTACAGCCTGGCAGCGATGAAGCCATCAGCGCTGATTTTAAATGATACCCCGCGCTAGCCGCCACTTAATGTGGTCCCCTCTCCTTTCGCTCTTTCTTTAAACTCTTGATTATCGTCCTCTTGAAGTTGATGGCGTGACGCCTGATCAGAAAGGAGGCTGAGCGGCAGAGACGCGTTTCTCCTTGAGTCGGGCGCCGGAGAAGCCCGACTCAAGGAGTCTTCTTTCCTGCTGGGAAGAAGAAAGGAGAGGTTATGATCAAGGCGCCGGCTCTCTGTGCACAGGATGTTTTTTAGTTTTTCAGCTGGGAAATGTACGGTGGCCCTGAAGCACAAACCATATCAACCAATTACTAAACACAACTACAGATTTAACACAACATCATATTAAAAAACACAACTTTAACTAAGTATGATTACAAATTAAGAAAACTACAACATTAACTAAACAGAACTACAAACAATGTTGATGTGTTGTTTTTTTAACAAATTGATGAAAACACAACATTAACATTGTTTTTTTGGGCTGTTTTTTAAAACATGCTTAGTTAATGCCATTGTTTTTGTTGTTTGGAATATATTGATTTTAAATTGGTATTTGTGCTTAGTTAAAGCTGCAGTATGCATATATTTACTGAAATATGTTTTTTGTAGAAACGAACCGCCCCGACCAAAAACAACCAATCAGAGCCAGGAGGACGGTCTTAGCGCTGTCAGTCATCCTTGTGGATGTGCTGCTAAACGTGCTAATGGGAGAAAAACAACTTTCCGGAAACTGTTTATCCTGTGTGGCTATGCTAAGGAGCATGCGTATTCACAACAGCACTAAGACCCGCCTCCTGCCTCTGATTGGTTGTTTCCAGACTGGGAGAAAGCAGAGGAGCTCACTTCTTTTCATACCAACAAATATGTAAAGAAGTATTTCTTATAAACGTTACATACTGCAGCTTCAACATAATCATGTTTTTTAATTTGTAATCGGTTAATGCTGTGTTTTCTTAATTTGTAGTTTACCTTAGTAAATGTTTTTAAAATTTGTGATAGTGCTTTGTTGACGTGTTTTTTAATTAGATATTTATATGGCACATTTTCACTAACAAGGCAGTTCAAAGTGCTTTATGTTACTTAAATGGAAATACAAACAATAATTAAACAGTCATGTGTTATTTATGTTTTTTTTAATTTATTGTGGTTTTTCTTGTACTTAATTTGTTTTTTGTTGTCATTGTTATTATTTTAAATATGTTGTTTTTAATTTTTTATTTGAGCTCAGAGTTTTTTATTTATAATTCTGCATCAATAACGTCGTCATGTTTTTAAAAATGTGTTTGTGTTTTGAATTTGTTGATCCTTTAAAGTCGTAGTTGTTCTCGGTGATCTGTTGGAGTGGTTTGCTCTTCAGGGCCCCCGTAGAAACGAGCCTGTGTGTAAATAATTTGCGTCGGTAAACTGCTGCACAGCAAACCTCTGCAAGTCTCCCACATTACTCCTAGAGAAAGAGCTTCACTACTACATCCTGTAATTATACCTTCAGGAGGAGAATGCTCTCTGCTTCAGATATTACCTCAGCTGATACTGTCAGGCTTTTTTCTGCTTGTGTGTGTGTGTGTGTGTGTGTGTGTGTGTCACTCCCATCTCATTGCTCATGTAGATTCCGCTAATGCCTATTTGACGAGTAAAAATGTTATTCTAATGATGGTCGAGGGAGCCGGGTTTTAGCAGGTAGTTGTTATGGAAACTGCAGCTGCAGCTTAACTGTGCAATAAGCCTCCCCTCTTACCTCTCCCCCGTCTTCTCTTCCTCTTCGATCTGGTGAACACAGCATGTTGGAGTCATTACCAGGGTACAAACGGTTAAAGACGGAGCCGTTACAACGGCGTTCGCACGGACGCAGGAGGATGTGTGCAAACTGTGAAGTCGTAATCTCTCCCGAACAAAAGATGGATGATTTCCAAACACAAGGAACGATGCTCCTATTGATGAGTGTTAACATGCATTTTATTTTGAAATGTTTAGATACAATTCTGATCAAATCGATCGATTTAGGAGAACCGAAACAAGATGGAGAGTTTTTTCCTGGCAGAGATTAACCAGGCTTTCCTGATCTGTCTGTGAAATCTCTCATAAATGATTCATCATACAGCTGGTATTTTAATGAGTCTCAAAAATTATTAAAATAAGTCAAAAATATGGAATAGGAGACCATGTGTAACCGTAAAGAATAGATTTCTATGGATAATAGAATTCAGATAAATTAGACCCTAAATTATTGTTTTAATAGCAACAAAATGTTGAAGCTTTCATGGAGGGAGAAACAGAAAAACTCAGCAGATTGGACCAGAAATGGAGAGTCTAAAACTGGACAGTTCTGCTCTGTTCTGATCAAACGTGTAGATTTAAGTCTCAGATTTACATTCAAGTCTGAATCCAGCTTCAAAAACCTGATCTGGATTAAAATCTGACCTGGATTAAAACCTAACCTGGATTAAAATCTGACCTGGATTAAAACCTAACCTGGATTAAAATCTGACC
>NW_006800109.1:598352-623077 GCF_000485575.1 Poecilia formosa
CTGACCTGGATTAAAACCTAACCTGGATTAAAATCTGACCTGGATTAAAACCTAACCTGGATTAAAACCTGACCTGGATTAAAACCTAACCTGGTTTTAAACCTGCCACTTTTACCCAAATCTGAAAACTAATCTGCACAGCTCTGGCACAAAACACTAATATTTATATACTCTACATCAAAAGAGTAATAATACAATCAATCAGTTAGGATTATAAAATAATTCCTATTTGATAAAAGCAGAGAAAAAAAGATTTAGTGAAATTGGCTTTTAACTGCTGGACTGTGAGGTTGAGTCTCGCAGCATGATACTTCCACTTCCATACTTCAGAGTCAGGTTTTGTTTCTTTGGTTTTCAAGCTTCCACCTTGTTCCTCCAAATGTAACAATATTTTTTTGCTCATAAATTTAGATGTTTCATTTCATCAGACCAGAGAACTGAACAAAATGAAAGTCATTTCAGTTTTGATTGTTGCTTTCTGAGTCATGGCTTCTCCCTCTCTGATTGGCCGTCCAGCCCATCATGTTACTCCTTACATCGTCACGGACTTTAAACATTTTACACAAAAAAAAAACTGCAAAAACACAAAATCTTACAAAATATTTTTGGTCTTGTTTTGAGTGCAAATATCTTAGTTCACTTGAAATACAACTAAACTAATTTTTAAGCAAGATATGGGAGTTTGTTTTGAGTCAGTTATTTCGTAATATGTATGAAAAAGTACGAGTTTAACCGGCAGATTATTTTACCAATAACAAAACTTTTTTTCCACCAGTGGAACTAACACTAATTTATTTAATGCTCATTCAGATTTTTAGTTGAAATCCTTTTTGTTTTTTGTTTTTGCAGTGCCAACACAAACTTCCTTCATAATTTCATAATTATTATTTTCAGTCATTGTTTATGTCCTGATTTACAGAATCTGGTTCTTCTGGTGCAGAATTATGACGCGTGTTCACGTTAATGATGTAAAAATCAGATAAAATGAAGCATGAGTGATCAGATCGGACGTATTTGGAGGATGAAAAGATCTGAATCGGGCCGTTCAGACTGCAGTGGGTATATGACAGATTTGTGTCACTTTTGCTTGAACCGTAGCCATAGAGATAAGGTGAGAAGAGATAAAGATAATGGATAGATGGGAAAAAAGTTGACTAAGTTAAATAGTTTCCATGCGGTCCGGTTTCTAATAAGCTTTGCTTTTTTTGTTTTGACGGCAGCTGCGGATTTTTCAGGTGTTTTCTGTCGGTAAAGGCGAAAGGAATCCACTTTCTTTGCTGCTCTTCTCACAGAGTTGGCCCTCAAAGACAGATTTCTGCTTTGCTCTGCCTGGTAGTAAACTTTTTTTTACTCTCATTTATCATCCGCTACTTTGCTAATGAGGTATTTTGGGCAGTATATCACGACACAACAAATAGAATAAAGCTCCGAGTGTCTGCCTCAAGCGTTGGTGCCAGAAGGAAACTCCTCAGAAGCTGTTGTGATAAGATTTGTTTACTGTGGGAAGAAAAAACTGCACTGCGTTCCTCCGGCTTGATGAAACTAAAAACATAAAAAAAGAAAAAGAAAAAATATTTTCTTTGTTGTTGAAAAATGCTGAAAGAACAGAACTGTCAAATTGCAAATGTCCAATTTACAATAGCTGTGGTGTAATGTTTGTTTCCCTTTTGTGGACACTGCTGACTGCCAGTCAAAATGCAAAAATTATGGTAAAAACATCTTTTTTCAAATATTCATCCTGTTTTATAAAGTTGCCTGGTTTTTAAGGAGGGAGACAAACTGGAAGCAAAAATAAACAAAGTGGATTCCCTACTGGGAAGACAAGAAATCCCTTTAAACGATCTAGAAGAAAAACAGAAGCTGATGAGGATTTTTGATGAATTTGTTCTCGTTTAAAACCCGAAGCCTGCAGAGATGAACACAAAACCCAACGAGTCTAACAGAACCAGGCAGATTTACAGAATAGAGACAGATGAAAATATCCAGAGACGTCTGAACGTTTTCACTTACTGCACACTTTATTTTTTACTTATAGGCTGATTTCAAAATAAATAACCTGAAAAAGAAGGCTGGTTCTGTTGGTTACTTTATGAAGTTAAAGGCCCGTCTGGAGACCTGCACGATCTAAATATATAAATGTTAAAGTGTTTGAATTTACACTGCAAAAACCCAAAATCTTACCAAATATTTTTTGTCTAGTTAAGTGTAAATATATTAGTTTTCTCCTGTTTTAAGAATAATAATTTGTAAGTAATGTTCAGCAAGAAATATTAGATTGTTTTAAGTCAATAATTCCTCAATATTGATTACAAAGTACTTATTCCACTGGTAGATTATTTCATTTATAACAAGACTGATTATTTTAATCTGTATTTTTCATCAATTTTAAGGAATTATTGACTTTAAAGCTCCTATGTTGCGCTGAACAGTCACTTCTAAGTTATTTTTGTTTTATTTTAAGAGTGCTGAAACATTTGCAATAGAAACTGGACAAAAATACTTGGTAAGATTTTGTGTTTTTGCAGTGTACAACAAAGAAACTAATTTAACTAATTGACCAGTTTTTTCTGGCATTGTGTTCAACTTTAAGTATCTTTATCTGAATTCTGGGTTTTAAAATCAATTTTTTGAGTAAGTTTCTTCAAAGACGATCAGTTTTTCTGGGTCTTTGATTTGGTTCCTGTCTCTTTAAGCGACAGATGAAGCTCTTCTTCAGAAAGGCGTTAAGACGAGCCTGATTCCAGACAACGTGACGATCCGCATCAGGATAATTGGTCTGACACCAGGAGGAGGTGACGACGCCACCAAAGGTCAGCCATCCAATCACTGAGTGATAAGATTAGGACTTTATTTGAACCTGTAAAAGCAAAATGACTTTACAGCTGCAACCGAGTCATAAAAACAAAATGTAAAATTTTAAACGATGCAATAATAAGAAGTAGCAACAAACGAATGTGTCAGATAAATGAAGTGTAAAAAACTGCTTAATAATTGAATTATTTACACACTTTTGAAACATTTTTTAAATTTCATCTGGTGGGTGGAGATTTCTGCATTTCAATTTGAGCTTAAAAATGTTTCCTCTGGTGACCGTAGCATCGTTTCCATGGCGCTGCTTGTTAAATTTAACACATTACCTGACACTTCTGCATAATGTGGTGTTAAATAGTTGCTCCCTCCTTCATACCTACGTGGAATCAGCAAACAGATGGTAGATCCAATTACCTTCAAAATGTCTTCTCAAAGGGACTTCTGTTAAAGTTTTAGGCCATTTTTAACTCAGAAAAACTGGATGAAATCTGACATTTTATAAAACTGTTTGACTAAATAAGATTTGAACTAACTTAGCTTTAATTTTTTTTATTACAAACAAATCTTTAAAGCCTGTTTTTATATTTTGATTCATCAGTCTGGGATAACGTACGTTTAAACTGCAACCCCAGGAAATGCTGACCAGTCAGTGAAAGAGATTTACTGCAGATAAATATAAATATAAAGATGTTAGATTATTTTTTTATTCATTTTAGTTTAGAAATGGTAGCAAATGACTACGTCTCATTACTTCACTGTGTTTTAATCCTTAAGTGGGCAGCGACCTTACTGCTAATGTTGAAAGGTGTAACCTAGCAACAGTTAAAACATTGACAACCAGTGATTTACCAGTTCAATAAATGCTTGGATTGAGAAATATGATCAGATTTATGCAGTTAAAAGACCTTCATGCTGCACATTATTGATTGTATTGATGGAGCTTCAACTCTGCATGGTTTGCAGTTCAACATTTCAGGCGCTATGGACAGCATGTGTTGGTGTCAGGGGTGGTGAGGAGAGACGCAGAGGCCCAGGTTGTAAAAGAAAATGAATTTAATGAATAGAGCTCAAACATAGTCCAACACAGGCGGCACGGCAGAGAGTTAGCACACAGCTAATTAAGGTAGCAACTGAAAAGCTGAGGACTGACGAAGTGAGCTAAGCCAACACAGGACCATACAGTTCCACTGTGACGGCAGACAGACGACAAATGACGAGGATCCGACCGAGACAAAGACAACAGGTGGGACTAAATACACTGGGAGGGTAATGAAGGAATGAGACACAGCTGGGATCAACGGGAAGATGCAGAAACAACAGAGACTCAGGACAAAAACTGAACACAGAAAAACCTTAAAATAAAAACACACAAACACGCATCATGACGGTTGTTATAGCGATGCTTTCTGCTTCCTGAACAGCTTGCAGTGGATTTCACAAACTATCACTCCAATTAGAAACCCAAAGTACTTCGATAGAAATAAACATATATATGTGTGAGAGTATTTGGGGTCAACATCAACCCTAATATTTATTAAATACTATGAGATGATGCTTCATTGTTTTGGTGGGTTAGTCTCGTCCTGTAGCCGCCTGAATTATGAGCCAACGTCTTTGTGGTTGACTAACAAGACAAGGAGTGTTGTGGATTTTGTTATTTCTTTCTAGAAAATAACTTTTCAACATGGACTCAGTCTGACCGTTTCTGGTAAATCTCCAAAACGAAGCATCATTTTTCATTTGTTTCTCATTTGGTAATGACATGTTGTCATGTTACTACTGGCAGAAAAGATGAAGAAGATGACAGGAAGTAGTTTGAGGACAATGACAGCATGTTATATTTTTGTTAAACATGTTCATTTGTGTTTTTTGACTTTCGTTTTGCACACATTTGTAATGGAAACTGAGCCTCGGTTTGTGATAGAGATATAAAATAACTCTCTCTCTTTCTGGTTTGCTGCTGTAACATTTTCCTCACCTGCTCACAGGCCTGAACTCGGTCTGATCCCACACCTTTGCTATGAACCAGAAACCAATACGACTGCCTTACAAATATAAAAATGTTGAGGTTAAATGAGAGCACATCTATGCCTGCTGGTAGCAACATCAAGCATCTGGCTCAGTCAGGAGCAAAAGAGGCTCTAAATGCACGAGTAAGGCTGTGGTTATAAAAAAAAAATACTAACAGACTGTGAAAAAACAGGAAAGAAGCAACCATCTTTTTTTTATTCTTGGCACTAATCTGTCAAAGTTTTGATGACACATCTCTAGCTGTGAATCTCCTCTGCCTTTGGTGCAGCTGAGTCACCTGAGACCAAATCAGGAACAAGCGAGACACCTGGACGACGAGCGGCGGGATGTAAGCCAGCCGTCTCCTCACACCGAAGCATCGGGTTACCTTTCAGACCTGCAGAAAACATGCCGACTCCTCCAGCCCTGCAGGCCTGGGAGACGCTGACGTCTGCTATTATTACTTGGACTTAATTTTGTTTTAGTTGACTCATGTACAGTGATATAAGCTTGTAAATATAGATCCGTATTTTGGACGGCTGCCTGACAGAGCCAGCTGGTTCGGTTTAAACTGTGATGCTCTCCCTGGCGCACACAAACTCCAATAGGTGGGTGGGTGGTACTGAAGCTGTTACAGGATATGGAGTTGATATTATTTGTGCAATTTGACTCATATTACACTGATAACACTCGACAAACAAGACACCAACACCGACGTGCGCTCTAATCAGAAAGCACTACGCAGTCATTTGCACCGATATTCAATTTGTCAAAGCAGCGGTTGCAGGATTTGATCACCGTTTGGGAATTTGCGCTTTCGCACAGCTGAACGCACCTGAACCCGAACCGTGATGCCGCGATGCTTTACCTGTTAGGCTCCATCAGCTGTCAAAACGCACGTTTTTTTCCGTGTGAAGTGAAATGCAGCTATAGATAGGAAGAGTAAAGCTGCCATTCTGTAACTATGGAAACAATAATGAGGTCACTGTGCTATTTTAGCTGAGTTTACTTGGAGATCATTACTGACATAACCACAGTTTCAGCAGAAGTTTGTGAAAGTTCAGTAAGACAGACTCTCGCTGGAAAGCGAGGGAAACTGTGACACGCCGAGACACATTAAGCCGCGAAGCTGCCGGCTATAACCCTGAGTGATGTCACACGGAGCTCATTAGCTACTGCAAACAGTTCAGCGCGACTACCAGCCATGAAAAAGGGACAAAATATTAACTTTTTTATTCACAATAATTAGGATTCATTTAGCTTTTAAACCACGGAGGAATTTTTCTGCTTCAGTGAAACATTTGTCGGAGGAAAGACGATCTCTCGGTGGTCAGGTTGGGGTTAAATTAGCCGAAAATACTTTGCAGTGAAAACAGCTTCTCTAATTAAATGAACTTCTCTACAGCAGAATTCTTAAATGTGTTTAATATTACTAAATTTTGTCCTGTCTAACAAATTACACTGAAAAACAAGCATTTATTGGTAGGTTTGATGTAATATGTAGCGGAAAAATTTACAGCAGATTAAAAAGTGTGCAGGTGTATGGAGAGCCATTTCTGCCTCATCCAGCTGCAATTTAGAGAAACCCACTAACATGACGACTCCAAGCACCTCAGGCTGGGATTCGAACCTGCAGCCTTCTTGCTGACAGGCAGCATTACCAACTGATATTTGATTATTTGTAATCAATGAATCTGTTGATTATTCTGACGATTCATTGACTGTTTTAAAATTTGCCGCATTCTGCAGATGTTTCATTTAAACCACCTAAACTTATTACAATATTAAAAACACATAAAAAAGTACAAATTAATAATAATATTTAAAAAATGTAATATTTATTTCCAACAATGCAAAAACTTTTTTTTCCATTTATAGCAAAGGATTAATCTACAGCTAAAACATGTAAAAAGTTCAATATTTCCTGCTTGATTTGATATCAATACAGTGTAAGGCTGATCAGTTGATTATTTTTTTTAATAATTTATTTGTAATTGGTTAGCAAAAGGTGCTTAATAGGAGATTTTTTTAAAAATGTATTGTAAATTTGTAGAGTTTTGGATTAATTACTGCTGTATGTATGTTATTTCATCAAAGAAGGAACAACATATATTAGCTGACTACTAAATTAGTTGATTATTTCAATGATAAATTAATCTGATTAATCGTTTCAGCTGTTCAGGCTGACTGCATCATCTCTGGCCTGTTTGTCACAAACTGCAGTGGGTCGTGCAGGTCATGCAGCTGCACAAATAAAAGTGAGCAAAGATACTTTGGGACACATTTTGATTCAGGTCACACTTTAAATCCAGATGATATTTTAAAAAGTAAAACGTTTCATCCAGCAGTTAAAATGTGTCCTAACTTAAAGTGACGGAGCGAACCTGAAAAAATTTGCCTGAATCGAAAATGTCCCACATTTTAATACAGACAGAGAAAGCAGACGGTCTGCCTTCTCGTTAAACAAAAGGATGAAAGGTTAATTGGTGTGCCGGCATGACAGGAGCTCAAACTTCAGCAGGGAAAAGACAAAGAATACCTGCGACTAAATAAAGGCGCATTTCCAGAGTGACTGCAATGTTCTTGTTCAATTTACTCTGAAAGACAGAAGCATCAGAAACGAAAGACCATTTCCTCTCCGAGAACATCCTGCCACCTTTCTAAAAACCCAAAATGCTTCATATTTACCTGAAAATGACTTCTTATAGAAATGTAAAATATGGCAGGAGTGTGTGAAAGGAAAAGGTGAATATGATGTGGCGTACAGAGTGCGGGTGACTGGCTCTGTCAACAGACTGTGACCTGACCAGGTGACCTTGGAGACCGGGGGTCGTGTTTACTTCCAGCTCGGGGGTTTTGTGTCGGAAACCATCACAAGGTTTCAACAAGCTGCTGCGCTCGCTGCTGACATTTAATTTGGCACATTAGAGTAAATTAATTATGTTTTAAAACATGACTTTATAATCAAAAAATATGCATGTAAATTGAGTCTTTTTGCGATAATGAAATAAAAGACGATGATATATTTACTCTCACGCTTCTGATTTATTCAGAAATTGACTCCCAGAATAAACACAATATTCTGTCACTGCTCTTTATTTTTAGAGGCTAATCCACAATAACTGCAGCAGGAGGCTAAATGACAGCCATAATATTATTTTGCTTTGAATAAATAAATATTTGAAACTTGATGTACAGTTTTAATAAAAAAAAAATCACTGCTTTTTTTTTTTTTTTTTTTACAATGTTTTTGGTATTGCTCGATTTTTTTGCACAAAATCATTCTTAGATAATGAGATTTTACAAACAGATTCACAATTATACAACTGTACATATTTGAGAAGCAGAAGTGGAGCCTCCTGCACAACCACAGCAAGTGGTTTCTGGAAGGTAAGTCAACAACAAAACACTTGTCTTTTTTCAGCAGCCATTGTACAGCGCATACAGTTGTAGACCCAGCTGACTAATCGTTCTGGAGCTCAGCTTGGGTTGCTAGGTAACGTGGCGGAACTCTGCTGGGGTTGCTAAGTAACGGTTTGCAACACATAAAAACTTAAATATATTTCCAATAAATGTCTGGGTGTCTTTGTTTAAGCGTTTTTAGAAGCAGTTGAGACCCAAATTGAAGCATAAAACCGTGCAAAAAAACGGAAAATTCTGCATAGTATGCCATTTTTTATTCGATTAATAATCAGAATAATCAATAGAATTACTCAATCACTAGCATAATTGTTAGTTGCATGTCGTATCTCCACTCTCATCCTCTAGTTTTTCTGGTACCGGTTGTTTCCTGCGAGTATCTGTGTTGCATATTAATGTGGCATCAATACCAACAGTGCAGAAGCGAAGTGCGGCGCATCATCCTCCATCCTCACCGTGTCATGACCTCCATGTCAGGAGAATGTAGAGTACTAGTCAAATGTTTGACACCTCATCCCTTGTTGACCTCCATCCTGCTTAATATTGCATGTGAACAGGTTCGTTGCAGAGGAATCCTCAGTCTGCTGTTGAAATGTGGAAACAGCTGTTGTAGGTTGAACCTCCAGGAGTCCCGGCCTGGTTTTATAACCACACACAGTGCGGCTCTTGTTTCATTACCAGCAGCTCTCAGCAGGAAAAGTCAGCAAAACTGCAGCCAAAGAAAATGAAATATTTACCTCACTGATTTGTCAGTTGTGTGGGCAACAAGTACGCAGTGAAAAATGAACAAAGCTGCCTCATTTAAGGAACCGCTTGCCGCATGTGTTGGTGAACCTTAATACAGAGTCTATGAAGGAAAAAACTGTAATTTCATCATTCACCTTTGTCTGAAATATCTAAATTTCTGCCTGTGTAATATTTGTGCTGTGAATGAATTCATCACACAGAAGGTTGATATTGCTGTTGGCACCAGAGCTGCTACTGGAGGACTGCGAGGTCCCCTGGAGGTGCAGCACATTTGGACAAACTTTGCCGTCTCTAACTGGATGGGATTATTAAACTGGCCAACTGCAGACGATGGAGGAGCTCTGTGTGAGGATTCCTCTCTTACATCCTTTAGTTTGGTGTTTTCACATTGTCATGCCAGTTTTCTCATGTAAACACGTTTCTACACGTGTGAAAGAAAAGAGTCTGGGATTAAATTACACAGAGATTTTACAGTTTTCAGTAAGCTAGGATTAATATTTAGTTTTGCATTATTCAGAAGGGTTTTCAATACAAAGAGTGCATTCACTGTTTGTCTCCTTTAATCAAACTCCACTTTGTTGGTCTAGCTAAACATCAGTATAAATATAGCGAAGCATATCAGGAGGAGAATAGTGGAACTCTGGTTCATCCTTCAGTCCATTCTCTGCACACTGGAGGATTCCACATTCATCTATTCAAATTAGTAGATTCAAAACAAGGTGTGGTGTGAAAATTTTAAATTAAACCCAGAAAAAAATCTACAAATTTTGTGAAGATGCTGGGTTAAGCTGGTGAGAAAGAGCATCATCATCAGTGAAACAAATTCTGTACCAACATGTCCTGAAAAGCCTCTCAGGTATGAAGAAGCCATTTGTTCAAAAGCAAATTGTGTACTGTAGGCAAGACGTAAAACAAACATATATACAAAAAAATACATCAGCACAGCATTAGCATTCAGTGCATGCTAACCAATAACCTGAAACATGCGTGCTGTTCCTCATTTTACAGAATGTAGCGGTTCTCCATCTGAATGCAGTAAGTGTGCATTGAGCTGCAGACAGGTGCTCCTGAATATTCATCGGCCCTCGTGGATTCTAATCACTGTCAATATGTGTGCATTTTGCAAGTGTCAACTGTTCAGAAAACAAAATCTGCCCCCACTGCAGCTACCGCTTGTGAAAATTTATGATGCTGGAAGAAGAGAGGGTATGGTTTCCTCTTTATTAAAGCGAGAAATGCTGCACAAGGTTTAACTGTTTGAAAATGATGCGGCGTCGTGGGACATGCACGCCGGGTTGGACTGTTTCTTCTCCTTAAGCCTGTTAGGAAGGCTGAAGCTCCATGACGCACTGCAAAAACACAAAACTTTACCTACTGCAAATATTGGCAGATTATTTAACTTATAAAAACACATTTTCCTCATGTTGTAAGAGAAATAATCAATTTCCTCATCAATATTAGGAAATTATTCTAATAAATAAGCTCCCATATATTTATGAAAAGTTACTTAGAAGTTAGTTTTGTTTATTTCAAGATATTTGACTGAAACTATTTGGTTAGATTTTGTGTTGTTGCAGTGTGTTATGTTTCTCACCCCATCTACAGGTCGCACCTTTAAATCTCCCCCAAACTCTTGAAAAAACTTTGCATCATAATCTGCTATATCTGCTGTTTGTGCACATTTTCTATATCACACAGTTCTTCCCTCCACCAATTTTCCTTTCAAGACTGTGCCTATCTGTTGTTTATGCAGCTGTTCTGACAGTTTTCCTGCCACTTAACTTTCCTTAAATATGATTGGATGCAGCACTCTGACGAGTCAATTATTTCTTTTTCTGTATCAAAATTTCTTTTATTAGTCATATGTAAGATTAGTTTTATTTATTAATTAATATAATGTGATTCTAACCTTTTGAACTGAATCATTTGAATACATTAACTTATCAACAAAATTCAAAAGTCTTTAGCGCTGAAAGACAATCAGGACAATGTATTCCTTTACATTTAAAAACAACTGCATGGAAAGTGTTTGCTAACCTCTTGGACGAGTAATATCTTGTTTTACAGTTTCACTTATCTTCATTGTTTCAACTGGAGCTGGAGATAGCAGGAAGGCATCTCCTCATTTGCAGTTTGTCTCGGAGATCCATTTAAGTGGCTTCAACATGTCACCCTGTGGATGCTGCGAAATACGGCTGCTGACATCCCGCCCACTCTCTGTTGTTCTGCAGCCTATGCATCCTGGTATATTGCTTGTTTCGCTGTGCGTTTATAAGAAAAGATTAGTGTCCAGACGGTTTACGCCGTGATGAGACGACATGTTGTGATCAACTTTTTCTTTTTTCTGCCGTTGTTATCTGATTTGACTTGGAGCTGTGGAGCGAGGGTCCTGCTACAGTTTCATTTCAGATGATACGGCTGAAGATCTGATTTTCCAGACGCAGCGACGGATGTGTCTCAAACTTGCAATAAAAACTCCCTTCTCTGCAATCTAACCCGCAGAAAGGTGCACAGAAAAAATAAAACTGCAATATTATGCCACGTCTTCATATCGAGCACCACCTTAAGATACAAGCAAATGAAACACAACTTTCATGAACAATATACTAAAATTAGCACAATTTTTAGCCTTCCAAAGTAATTTAAATGGTTTAATAATGATTTGCAGAGGTTTTCATCCAGTTTCTTTCCTTGTTCTGTAAATATTAGTAGCATTTTCATCATCATTAACTAAGTAGTTTGTGTTTGTGTTTCAGATATAAATATGAAAATATTGCAAAAAATAGGATTGTGTGTAACAACTGATGCTGAAATGTCTCCTTTAGCAGCGTGATAATCACTTTAAGACAATCCGGATTCTTCAGATGTGATCACAACAAAAGAGTTCGTCTTCAGACAAGGTCTCTGTCAAGACGGTCCTATTGTCTCCACAAATGTCTGAATGTTGGATGATGTTGAACTTTCAGTCTTTTTACGACCTGCCTAGAAATGCTTTCTGCTTTTGAAAAAAGCATCTAGAGTAAAACCATAAAGCTCAGGAACTTAGTAAAGTTACTGAGAAATTTATCATCCAGCACTGCAAACACACTGGATATTTCTGTGGTTTGTCTCATTTCTAGTGCAAATATCTTTGTACACTTGAAATAAGACAAAAATAACTTTTAAGTGACATTTTAGCAAGATTGTTTAAAGTCAATAATTCTGGAATATTGAAAAACTACTAGATTATTTCAATTATGAAATGAGGAAAAATTTATGACGTGAAAAAAATCTGCCCTTTTTAATTAATAATTTTGTTCATTATTCAACAATTATTGAAATAAAACAAGGTCCCTTATCTTGCCGAAAAGTTACTTTTTAGTTAATACACTTAAAATAAGAAAAAACTAAGATATTTACACTAGAAACTAAACAAAAATACTTGGTAAGATTTCTGACTTTAAACTGAATTCTGAGTTTTTCTCTGAATTCTGACTTCAACCTGTTGAGATCAAAAGTCAGAATTCAGAGTTTAAATTCAGAAATTAATATCAGAATTCTGGGATTAAAGTCATAATCTGACTTCAACAGAAGTCAGATTATGAAATTAAAGTCATAATCTGACTTTAATTTCAGAATAAAAGTCAGGGAAGTGCTTGCTGGATCCCGGGACATTCAGAGAGTCTTGATGACTTCTGATGCTTCCAGCTGGTGAAATGTTACCCGATTTCAAAACTTCATCACTTCTGAGAAAAAGTTTAATTTATTCGGCTTGATGATAAAATATGATGTATCTCTTCCACTTGTTGAATATTAATTACACAGAATGAAACTGAAGCGCAGTTGAACATAATTGTTGTCATTTTAAAAACTGAGTGGTAAAAATTTTGACACGGTTAGTGAAAATGATGAAGGAAACATTTCAGGCCGACCTCTGGTCCCGACCCACATGGACCTGGGATGAGGAATGGGAGGTCAGAGCCAATGCCACTGCCAGGGCTGACTGAGTCATTTTACACTCTGTCATCACTCTTATCACTATTTTACCCCGTCTTTGCCTCTATCTCGATTGGTCACTCCTCTGTGGAACACGTCTGCACCCTGGAGAATTTATCTCTGATTTCTTATCATCCTCTTCTTGGCCTCTCTCTCCCAGCTGCCCCCTCCTCCTCCTGCCTTTCTTTTTATCCCTCACATTTCTGTGTTGTGTTTGTCCTTCTCCATCTCCTGTAATAGAGCTGGAATTATATGCTGAAGGTAAATAGAGTTGAGGGGAAGCGGATGAGCCCCTCCAGGAACACTCGTTTTACAGCTGCTCGCCTAATTATCTCCTTTCTTGGGTACATTTGGCGTCATATTTCCAGGTTTCACAATGTCATCACAAAGATGAACTTATCAGCGCAGTAGATCAGTGGATAAACTGTAGCTGGACTTTACACGTTGCACAATGTCGGCTCGGCTAATTATGACATTTTCAAAGTCGGTCATTTTCACAGCAGAGGCCCATTTTATGCAGAGTCCATTTAAATTCTTAATTGCGCCTCTGTGTTATGTGAGCCTGGGTATTTGGTATATAGCCTTGGGAGCTGTTTGCCCTTGGTGATTCTTTCATCTTCAGATTTAATAGCATGAGTCAAACAGTGTTTTGTAAATTTGATTCGGGTACATCAAGTAGCTGGGGCTCCTTGTGCTAATATTGACCTGAAGGACTGGGTGCAAAGAGGATATGAAGATCCCTCCTGGATGGAACAGGGCCTGAATCCGCCCAGCGCTTTTAGAGGACAGGCTTCTTTGATGTGTGTTTTTCTTGGCCTTAAAGTCACTTCATGCATCTGATGTTCACAACGAAGACAATAGAAGCTCCTTACAGTTTCCTCAGCACCGCTTTGAGGTCATCAAACCAGCCTGTTGAAAGCTTTTCTAATGTTACTGGAGAGGGATTTAGAAAACCTTTTTTATCTGCAAAAAGAGTAAAAGTACAGAACAAGGAGTCGAACAAATGTTTAAAAGCTTTTTTATGTTTGCGTGTTTTTTGCATCATGCACCTGTTTGCAGCAGGTTTTGAGTTTGCTGCGCGTTTGCAGCTATCGGCCACCGTGGATAAGCCATTAAAAATGCTTCTTTGTCCACCAGAGGAGCATCCAGTTGTTGATCATGTGACTTGCGTGATGCAAAAACAAACAAAACCTCACCGTAGTGCAAAAAATTTTAGTCCATTGAAACCCAGCAGACTGCATGAAGCACATAGCGACAGTAGAGAGGAAAACCTTGGCAGCACCGTTTCAGGAATACTTTCTGAGTTGGATGGAGTGTGCCTGAATACTCTCAATACGTTTGATTACAAGTGGACCAAGTTCATCACGGAGAGCTTTTAAATCTCTATTCAGGTTGCCGGTTTATAAAAAACATTCTTCTGACTTCCACTTTGTCACAGTTTCTGCAGATAAATGAGCTCGTGCTGTAGCTGTGGTTTGAAATTCGAAGTGACGTCCTTAATGAAATTTGATTCTTTACACATTTCTGTTCCAGAAATAGAAACAAACAATATGAATAACAGCCTCCCAGATTTCTCCGCATTTTGCTTCAAAAAGGTCACAATTTGGAGTTATTACATATCAAAATATATACCTGTTATCTTCTATTGCTTTAGACAGTGCAAACAATGTTTGAAATCAATGTTTTTTAATAGATGGAGGATTGATTTGTGTGGCTTTTCCTCCCTGAATGTGTGCACTTGACTTTAACTGGCTTATTAGTATGTGTGTGTGAATCCCCACACACCTGGCTCCCCGTCTCTTCTACTTCACCTCTTTCAGCAGCAACATTTCTGTTGGCACCAAACCTACTTTTGATGATTATTCTGGCAACAAACATATTTTTTCACTCTCTGAAGTGAATCTATTTTCCAAACCTCCTAAGTTTATTCGTGCCGTGGTTATCGTGGGTTACAGATCTGGAGACCTTCTTTATTTACCTATTTATCACCTAATTCTGTTCAAAATGACTCATTGTTAATTCCGGCGCCTGTTTAATAGAAGCCTGTTTTTACGAGATAATCCACCGTTCAAGGTCTGGCGTGTTGGAGCAGATGTTAGATTACCCACAGAGAAAGGCGCTGTAAATAAAAGCACAAGCTTTCTGCATGCAGAAACACAGAAATATCAGACTGATCAAACTATTACAGTTTAAATCCAGAGCATTTTCTTCCTGTGGGCCATAAAAAATCCCCATAACCTCACCCATAAATAAAGCAAGTTGGGGTATTGTAGAAATAATAAAGACGTGTCCAGTGTCTCGCCGGCGTCTCATGTTTGCTCCATGTTGTCATTCTCAGCACATTTTATAATGGATGAACATATTTCCTTCGTATACAGAAAAGCGCTGATAATGAGAGTTATCGTTCTTTAGAATTTGCACCACTGATGATAATGGACTTCATTATGTCCCTCTTCCAGTAAGCTGTCACCCTGAACAAATTTAAATTAGCCAGCCCAGAGCAGATCTTACGGCGAGATTATTTCCATTCAAGGCACCATTTGGAGCTGTTTTGATTCCCTTTAATACAGGACTTTTCACTCCAGCGAGCAGCCGCCCTGTTTATTTGACTGTCACAACATTATAAATTACTGGCAGCTTTCTAAGCAATAACAGGAAGGAGGGGGGAGTCACCTCGGACGTGAAGGATGCTGGCTCACTGGATCCGAACGGGACAAGGTTGGGTCTTGGACAAGAGACCCTGAGGGAACCATGTGGTGGGAACCATACTGTGACATATTCAATAAAGTTAATTAATAGTATTTTATACATAATGAGAGTGGATTTCCCACGTGGTCCACTCTCAGGTTGGAGAGACAGCAGTTTCTGGAAACAAAAGAAACGGGGTTTTAACATTTCACATTGAGTTCAGGTTATTTTTATGATTTCAGCGGAATAAAGCTGGAGATTGGAGGGAATGGTCTCGTTGCAGGCATAAATGACATTAAAACATAATGATACATAACAGCCTGCATGCAGTTTATTGCACAGAAGCCCTGAGAGGCAAGGGAGACAATAAAATCCCTGGTAATCCATTTTTAAAGTCGGATTGTGACTTTAAATTGTTTTCTCTCCTGTTGGGTTCCCTTAATTTCTTTTTATGTATGAAAGCGGTCTAGGGAGAAATTGGCAACTTTCTGCCAACTGAATCATTTTGAAGAATCTTTCGGTGTATTTTTTTAGCTGTTATTTTACCATACCAAATTTTATGGACAATCAAAAGTTTTTATCACTGAATCATGTCCTGTATGTCGTTAAATTAATCTGAGGGATCCATGTTTTCTCTCTTCCTAATATGGAGGGGACAAAATATCTTAAAATGACCTATAAACACTTTTAAAACATTTCTTAAAATTGTATTAACCAGTTTTCCTTAATAATGTGTGGCTAATGTAATCTGAATTATTTACATAACATTTCCACCAAACAGGGAATTCCAGGGTTGCCAGATCTGATTGTTTCCAGCCCAAACACAAGAGACACAAGTGCAATAACAATGCATTTTATCAAGTTTTGTGCTTTTCTCCCTCACAATGACGAATATTTTGAAAGAACTTTCCTATGAAGACTTTCTACAAACCCGCCAAATGATGTGAAAAGCAGCCCAAATTTAACAAAGCGGGGTGAGGGGGTTCCCAGCCCAAAGTATTAAAAAGCCAATCTGGCAACACAGCCGTGACAGACTCCTGTCAGTTACCATTTTTCCCTAAGAAGTGAAGCTAATAGCTAATAGTGTGGGGTTGCTAGGGAAGAATAATACACATTTGGCCAATCAGTATCGAAGAATTTAATCTCTTTGGGGCGCCAGAATCTCACCTCGTAAAGTTTCGGGACCCCATGGCGATGAAGTTGATAATGGTGGCAGTCGGTGGAAAGCTTGCTCAGACAGAATCCCCACCTTGAATGACAAGTTAGCTACAACTTTTATTTCTCAGCATGTTTTATTAGCTTTAGCCGCCATGTTGTTCTGCTCTTTTCTTCCTTTATTATTTTTTTTTTTTGTCATCAGCTAATGTAATTTATTTTTTGCTCATAATCAGTTATGAACGTTGCTGTGGTTTATTTGATGCTTGTGTTGATTTGGTTAGCATAATGCTAACGCTGCTCTGGATAAATATGTTGGTTTGATTTATTTTTTGTATTAATAATTAATAATGATTCTCTTGTTGCCTTCTTTGAGTGTCTGCTGCTATTATAATGTTAATGTTTGGTTCAAGATGGCCGTCCTGCTGTGGTGTTGGACAAGGAGGAGCTGAAGTCTTCTTTGGTAAGTCAGATTTATGAACCTTCATTTCTGTTTTCTGTTAGATTTGCTGAACTCCGGATTGTCAGATAAATCTCAGGCGTTGCTTGATGTGGTTCTAGCAAAACTTGGATTCGTTTTTGGATTCCTGGATTAAATGCTAAATCATGATAATTTCATCCTATACCAGTGGTTTTGACTTCTTTTAGGTAGAAAGGTCTGGGCTGACTTTCTTCAATTTTAATAGAATTTAGCCTATTAAACTTATAGGCAATCATACATCAGTTTGGTATTTTTATAATCTTTTTGACAGATTTAATGATTAAATTCTGTATATATTTCAAATTACTAAACAGTCCATTTACTTTTAGCTAATCTAATCCCTCATGTTATGTTGCAGTATGAAAAATTTTAAAATTGTAGAATTGTAGTAATTTTCTACTGTTCATTTATCTGAAAATCTGAAATTTTGAGAATAAATTCAGCAATTTTCTAGAAGAAACATTTCTGAGTCAAAAATTTGCAAAAAAAAAAAAGAACTCAGAAATTTTAAGATTAATCTCAGAAATTTTCAAAAGTTGAAAATTTTTAACTTTGACATTTCCAAGTTTTTTTCTAGCAAATTTCAGACTTTTCAAGCTCACAAACCTACTAGTTTTTTTTTTCTAGAAAATTTCTGAGACTAATCTCAAAATTTCTTGAGTTTTTTGGAAGAAATGTACTCCTTGTTTGGTTTTCTATCTCTGATGGCCCTAGTACGTCGTCGTATAAACCTATTCACACATCAGCCCCTCCAGGAATTTGTTTTCGCCTGCTGCCACTGCTCTGTGGACTGAGTGTTTCTACCACGGCGGTCTCCTGCCTTTAAGTCGCTCCTATGGACAGCAGGTTGCGGCTGCAGCAGGTTGTGGCTGCAGAGACTTGCGGCATGTTTCATGATTCTTTTGATGTTCAGTTCAAGATATTAAATGAGTTGTTTCAGTCATTAGCGCTGTGATTGTTGGCTATGTTGCTACCAGCGTCAGCGTCTTTGTTTTGTTGGGATGTGTGATGTGGTTCCCGGCGTTTGTGTGTCTGAAAGGAGTTAACTAGCAACAAGTCAACCTTGGCCGAAGCTCCTGTGGTCATTAGTGGACCGGTGTGCATTGATCCAGCTGCAGTTGTTAGTGTGCTCAGACAGCTGGGGAAACTTCACTGCATATAAAAATTGGATGTAGCCACCTGGATTCTACCCACTTCTTTGTTTGCTGCTATTTTGAAGCTGTGAAGCTAAATTTTTGGGCCAACAAAAGTTGCCAAATTCTGTCTGGATTGTTGAGCAGAAAAACATAAAAATCATCCGTCACTGGGACCTGGATGTTTTATTTAGGTATTTTTAAGGAAGCATCAACAGAATCAGAGGGAGATTTTTTTAAATCAATCATGGCTTAATTAATTTCAGCACTAGAGGATTAATTGATAGCCAACTGACAGGCAGGGGAAGACATAGAGTTGTGCATTTTCCCACTGTTACTGTTTCCTATTTTATTTTTTATTTCTTTTTAGTTTTATGTCAACTTATTAGCTCCTCCAGACTAGCGGCAGCAATAAGCAAACCCCTACTGGAACTGCTGAGTTCATCATATGAACTACTACTCAGACCAATGAGTAGTAGTTGTTATTATTTTACTAAACCTTTAATTTAACCTGATCAAGAAAGGCAGCAGCACAAAACATAATAGACAAGACAAATAGAGAAATAATAGACAATATAAATAAATAAAATGTGAACAAATTGACAATAAGAACTTAAAAAACAGTGGCAGTTTAAGATTTGAAACACAGGCCTTGTTGACAGGATGTTTGTCGTACAAACGTTCCTAAATCTGCATAAGCGGCAAAATTGAGAGTCGTTGTTGTAATGATGTGCTGAAGGTGGAGTGTCAGAAAGAGCAGGAGCTTCTTAAAGTGACAGAGACCCAATTTAAAGGCTTTAGGTTACAAAGTCAAATTTCTTTTAAGTCACAATTGATATGGACATATTTTTATAACACCTAAAGTTGTGCTATAAAATGACACTATGTACTTGAATAATACATAAAACCGCCCCTTTAAATTCATACCAGTTAGGAGTTTAACTAGTCAGTTTAACAGCAGTATTCTGTTTATTTACTGACAGAAACAAACTCGTTTGTCTTCAGAAGTGCTGCCGTTTGGCAGCTCATGTCAGTGTGGCGTTTTTTCTCAGCGTTTAGGATAAAATCAGCAGCTGAGCTTCTCTACGTTTCCTTTTTATCCGTCTGCGGCCCTGGGAGTTGGCTCTGCTGCCAGCTTGTGCTTCTGATTAGCATGTTCTCAGCTGTATTGACTGATGGTGAGACTCTCGGCTGGCTCCCCTCGAAAGGTGTAATAAACAGAACCTGGGAAGCTGCGGAGCATCTGCATTAACACCTTGCCGTGGCCGTCTCCAAGGGCCTGGGAACCGAGGACAGTGCCTTCCCTTCACACCTCGTTACTCCTATTCCCTCCCGTGACCTTTCCCTGCAGGCAAACACGCACCCCATGAGACGGCAAACCAATCAGTACCCCCTTCCATCCAGCCCAACCTCTCCTAACCCTTCCTCTTTGTCTCGTTCCCTTTTCCCTGGGCCCAGATGCACCTCCGCTGCAACTGTCATCGACTCTGTTTCTGAGTGGTATCGTTGTCATGGGCCCCATCATTGTCCTCCACTCTATCAGTCAGCGCTGTTTACATTCTGGTGATTTTTGCCTTGAATCGCTCTTGCGGAAATGTGACCTTGACGGGAATGCGTGCATCTTTTAAACCCGAAGAGGAAGGAGAAGGCTCTTTGAAAGTCTTGTCTTTCATGCCACGAGACAGGAGGCTGTCTGAACTTTTTATTTTTTTTATTTTTTTGACCAGTCGTTGCAAAGATCAGGATGGGCTCAAATGCATCAAGCCTCGGCGAGTGCAAGTCGCGGTTCTCCAGGTGAAAGGAAAGCAGGCCCTCTGGCAAGGTTGCGTGGTTTGTCTTTGATGCTCTTGGTTTGACACATGGAGCTCACCTTGACTGGGTCATTTATTCAGACACACACTGAAGTCACCAGGCGCTGGGAGGCCGAGGGCCGGACACTTTCAGCCTTCATGGAGCAACGGCGCGGGAAAACAGCTGCACTTCAATCAGTCCTCGCTTTTATAAACGTTCCTGAAAAGAAAAACAACTTAAGATGGAGACTTTTGAAGCTAAATGGAAACCAATAACTATAATGGATTCCTGACACCTCTATTTACTCTAATCTCAGTGTATTATTAGCCTGGCGGGCCACCAGGCTATTATTGTTTAAAACAGTAATACTGGTTGTTTTATCAACTTTTGAAATGTGACTGTTACTTCCAATCAAAAAGAAACATCTTGGTTGAATAATTATCATTTTAAACCAAACTCTACCAGGGTTATGAATAATTTTGGTTTATTTAGACTGCAGAATAGAAACTAGATGTTTAACTGACTGATTGTGGAGAGGAAAAGCTTCAGGGTTGGTTGACGTATAGATTTATAAGTTTGCTGATTTATTGCCTTTTCCAGCTTTTTCTTAGAAATGCTTCAGCAAAGTTTCATCTGGAAGTTTGAAAAATTGTCTGTAACTTAAAATAAGAAAGGTCACATTGGAAAATGGTGATTTCAGTAGTTGGATGTTGATTACAAAGGCCTTAGGACATTTTATCCTTAACAAGTCCATGTTGAAATTATTTATCAAACTTACATGAAGTCCTAACATTTTTACTTTTTTTTATCATTTAAAATATAATTAAATCATAATTACCTTTAAAAGGTTTTAAAAAGTCTTAAACTTGATTTACAGACACTTGGAAACACCCTGTTTAACTTTTCAAACTTTAATTAGGTCACTTTCTTTTCTCTCAAAGCTAATCCAAATTGTAGAAAATCCTTTTAAGTTGGTCTCTGTGAAAGTCGAGTGAGGAGTGCTTTAACTGGGCCGGATGGCGCTGACTGCATGTCGGAGCATTTATGCTTCTGCAGATTATGTCTGCAGCTCAGACCCGGAACGTCCCAGTCGGATGTTAAAGTGACACGGCGTTAAAGCGCTGCATGTTTTCGCATTTACTGGTGTGGCTTTAAAAACGAGAAAACAGCTGCAGGCAGGTTGCAGGTTGTTGTGTCGAGAAAACCTGTTGCAATTACAGCTTGTTACATAATTCAGCCAAGCAGACCAGTCAGCACAGCCGCCTGAGATGCCAGGATGACGTTCGGTTGTAAGTAGAGTAGCCAAAAATTATACACAAGTAGCACTACTTCAACTTATTTTTACTGAAGTAAAAGTAAAAAGTAGCTGCCCAAGAGTAAGAAAGAAAGAAGGCAACTCAAGTACTAACTGTACAAAACATCAGTTTTTTGATATTCAAAAATTAAATCATTAAACGGGTCAAATTGAAGGTATTTTAAAGACCAATATGGAAATAATTCATATAAATAACTTAATTAGAAAATAGTTTATCTGTGAAACTGCAGGTGAGTTTCATGTTAAAACAAGCTGTGAAGGTCCTCAGTTTTTAGAGCATCCAGACATTCTAGAGCGAGAAAACTAAAGCTTAGTAAAATACTCCTAAGAGTACACTGCTGAAACACAGAGTCTTAGCAAGTATTTTGATCTAATTTCTAGCACAAATAGTAAAATTAAAATAACTTAAAATAAGGTAAAACTTACTTAAAAGTAACTTTTCAGCAAGACAGGAGTTTGGTTTTAGTAAACAATACCTTTAATATAGATCTAAAAATAAATACTAGTTCTACTAACAGATTATTTTACTTATACAGGATATTTTATGAAATCAATTTTATTAAATCAATCTGCCAGTGGAATTAGTACTTTTGTTTTTAATCAATATTAAGAATTGTTTGAAAATAAGCTCCTATTTCTAGCTGAAAAGTTACTTGTAAGTTATTTTTTTCTGATTTCAAGTGATATTGGCACTAGAATTTATACCAAAATACTCAGATTTTACGTTTGCAGTTTTTCCGAAAAGTTACTCAAGTAACTGTAAGTAGTTACTGCCCAACTCTGCGTATTTCATATTCCATCGCTGGGTAAACCGTTGTCGTGGCTCTGGAGCGCAGATTTGACTTTAAACCTTCTGCTTTTTGAATAAACCGTCCCAGCCTGACCTCGGACATCTGCAAGTCTAACGCTGTAGATGAGTTGCAAACTGCAGTGTGGCAAGTCAGAGCACAGAAAAACCCTGTTAATTGGTCCAGTCTGCTGGCCCCTGTCAGACGAGGCCTTTCATGGCCTTTTCATGGCTTTCTCCTGGGAAAACCGAGGAGGCTGCCTGTAATGAGGCACACTACCTGGTTGCAAGAAGGGAAGAGAGAGGGGGGATCAGGAGGGTCGCTCGTGGGCAATTAGAGAGAAATAATGAGAGCTTTCTCTTTCTCTCTGTCTCTGTTTCTCCCCCCCTTCACCCTTTGTCTCATCCCTCCTGTGAGAACGGTGGCTCATCAGGTAACTTTTTAGGGGAGCGTCCCGTGAGAGGCGCCTCAAAGCCCAAACCAGCACTGCAAGAGGAGCAGCAGAGCGTTGTAGAGCTGCAGGAAACGTTTGTTTGCTTCATGTGTGCCAAATCCGGCCCGCCAAAGCTTCTGATGTGGCCCTCAGAACCTGTTAGCCGTAAAGATAACAGCTCAGATATTACTGTATCAAATAAATCAAAGCCAAATTATGATTGACAAGTACCCCCAGGTTTTCAAGCCAAATTAACAGATCACATTTTTTTGCATCAGTGCATCGTAGTGAATGTGTTGGACATTTTCTGCTAAAACATTGGCTTTAAGTGATGCTAACTCCCACCTGCAGGTGGCAGTGTTTCTTCAACTGCTGCCACGGCCTTCCTGCATGTCAGGTTATAGTCCATGATTGACAACAAAAAGATTCAGTTACAAAAAGTCACTTTTAATGTCATTTAAAGCAGAAATATTTCTTAATTAGCTCCAGGAAATCAGTCATTATAATTGCAAGAAATCACAAAAACAAACGTGAAATCCTGCAGAGACTGGTCAACATGAAGAGATCTTCTGTATTAATAACATGAATAAGTATTGAAGGCAGAGACCGATATTTATTAATAATTTAGCAGTTTGTAAATGGGAAAGTTTTGAGCCACACTTGATGAAAATGAGTGTGACACCACTGCACTGCAAAAACATAAAATCTTAGCAGGTATTTTTGTCTGGTTTCTAATACACATAAATTAATCCCTTTGAAATAAAACAAATTTAAAAATACTTTATTTATCCCAAAGGGAAATTAAATGTTTGTAACTCATATTTACTCAGATTCTTCAGAGTTATTATAGATCATGATGGCTGTTGGCAGGAAAGATCTCATGTAGCAGTCTGTATTACAGTGAATTTGAAGAAGCCTCTGACTGAAGACACTCTGTTTTGTCTCATGCAAAGAATGATCAGGGTTGTTCAGATTTTTTGTATTTATGAAGGATCCTTCTTTGGATCGTCATCTCCAAAGAACTTAGGACTTTTTAGCAAGATGCAGGAACTTTTTCTAAGTGAATAATTTCTTTAATATTGTTGAAAAGTACAAGTTCCACTGGCAGATTATTCCACTTAAACCATGGAAAAAATGTTTTGCTATAAGTGAAATAATCTGCCAGTGGAACCAGTACTTTCACTGACTCAGAATAATCTGAAAAGTTACTTGTAATTTAGTTTTATCTTATTTTGAATCTGCTAATATATTTGGAGTAGAAACCAGACCAAACTACTTGGTAAGTTTTGTGTTTTTGCAGTGTTGCAGATGGGTAGAGCTGATGCTATAGATCAGCCTGCAGGTTATTACACAGAGCCCAGATGAGATGCTGCGGTTTACTTTGTATACAGTTCATTATAGTAAACTAGTTTGTGCAGCACTCATGAGGTTTTCCTTCTTTTCTGCAGCCCTTCCTTCGCCTGCTGCTCCTGTCTGGAGAGCGATTTTCCCTCCTCTGACAGAGATTGATGTGCTGCCTTTCCCCGGCTGTAATAGCACTCAGCCTCCACTGCACTTAATATCCAAATGGCACCAAATCAAAACCCCAGCCTGCCTGCCAGCCAGCTGCTGGAAACACCTCAGCAAAGTGTGGCGCCTTATTTACATGCACAAAGTCAACTCATTTGAGAAGGGCTTGAGAGGTGATCAATAATTTACATGCACATAAGTGGCTGATATGTGTGAAATGGTCTGCTTGGCTTTAAGAATAATGGAGAGGAATTAGAATTGAATTGCAGATTGTTGGTTATTAGATGAAAAGATCCATGCAAATCGATTAAAACCAAATTGAAATGCTGCTGTGGGTTTTTCTGTGATGATGTTGAGGAACATCAGAGTTCATCCACAGTCTGGAGTCACATTAAACATCTGAGGCAGAGAAGAAGAGACGGAAACCTGGGAACGGACCGGGAGAATGTCCTATTCCCTTAAAGAGACA
>NW_006800109.1:623710-754661 GCF_000485575.1 Poecilia formosa
CCAGCTGTTCATCCATCCAGCTGTTCATCCATCCAGCTGTTCATCCATCCAGCTGTTCATCCATCCAGCTGTTCATCCATCCAGCTGTTCATCCAGCTGTTCATCCGTCCAGCTGTTCATACATCTATACAATCGTGAATACATCCATCCAACTGCTATTCCATCCATCCATCCATCCATCCATCCATCCATCCATCCATCCATCTTGTTTTTTTAATCTCCATGTCTCCATCTTTTAATATCTGCAGTAAAACTAATTTTTTTCCACACTTAAATGTATCAGAGGTTTTATTGTTTTTATAGTTTAAAACTCTGGTTTAAATGAAAGTCTAGACTACTATTCAGGATGTAACAGTATTAGATCTGAGCATAAACAACAAGCTGCAGCTCTGTAATATATTGATGAAATTCTGTTGTTTTCTAAATTTATGAGGAAGAAGAGGCTGAACATCTTATTCTGTCTTGTGTTCATCATTTCACCCAGCTGTGAGATCCACAGGATAAATCCTCTGAGATCCTCCCACTTCCTTCCACTCTGATTATCACCGATCTTTACCTGTTTTTAAATGTGGCTTCGCTCCAGCAGAGGCTGAAAAATCGTCTCTGCTGCCCTTTCAGCGGACCGAGCCCTGTGAAGGAGATGGCGCTGGCTGCGCTTGGCGCTCGGCTTTGTTTTGAAGTCGTATGACACCAATGATGGCGTGACAGATTTGGGTTAGGATGCAGACCTTGTTTTGATCTCACTGTTTCTGCCTTGGAGAAAGGGACACAAACGCTGCGGCGGCGGTGGAAATCCCTGGCTGCTGAACGCGCCGGCTGTGCACACGCAGTGGCAGGATGTGTAAAAAATGGATGTGAGGATTGTGAGATGGCCCAGGGAGTCTGTTACGCTGAGAGGAAATGTAAAGTGCTATAGTCATGGATGTAATGTAGAATGATTGTCTGTCTCCCCTGTTTATTTGCCGATGTGAGGGCTGTAATGGAGACAAATGCTTGTCTGAGTCTGTGAACCCGGCGCTCCTCCACCGATCTGCCTGCTGTTGCCGGCTGCTTCCAGAGGCATGTGAAGGCAGGTGAAAGGTCCTCAGGTGACTAACCTGGGTTTTATGCCTTAATGACTCCTTGTTATTCTCAACCCTATTTCCCAATTGCCTGGAGCAATTCCCCCCCTGTGTCCATTAGATTGAGGGAGCACCGATCAATACGTGATGCAATTTCCCTGGAGAATGAACAAAGCTCCTTTAGGGTGGCTGCCTGCTGTCTTTCTCTCACAAACGCTTTCTCCTGCTCCTTATTCTGCAACACCTAGCCGAGGTTAACTCAGCCAGGTGTTGCGGAGACAAAAAGATTCAGCCGCTGGCATTTATCTAAGTGAGGTAAAAATGACCAGCAACAGGAAGCGCATTCACATCGGCAGCTGCAGCAGAATGTCGCCCGGTTCCTCCGTACGCCGATGAGGAATGAGTCATCACGGGTCCTTCAACCACCGCCTGCGAGGCTGGCACTCCGTTTGCCAGCAGCATCATCTGCCTCGCAGGAGACGCTGCCCAGCTATTATCTTTGAACAATGAGGCACGCTTTGCAAGTATTCGATTTCACTAAAGGTCAACATCATTTTGTCACCGGAGTAAAGTGTTGTTTTCGTAATGAATATGCCCCAGATTATTCAGACATAACATAACCTGTGCAGTGAGCAAAGCACGCTAGAATGCACTGGCATTTATTTCCTAATGGAGTCTAAAAAAAAACCAACTTCCTGGTTTTTTTCAGTGCAGCATCGTCTCTCAGGGATAGAGACAGTTTATCTGCAGTCAGGCCTCACTAAAAACAATAAATCAATCATGATGAATTAAGATGAGCTCAATAATTTCCAGTTGGACAACAATCGTTAAAGAGATGCTCCCTGTCAATATTGCTGAAAAGCAGCCATTTTGAAAGATGCTGCAGACATTTGACACCCAGTAGGATTTAGTTTGTTTTTCCTGTCTAAGCTCAATGGTTTATATTTTTAAATGCAATTTTACTTCTATTTTAATAACTGTTGTTTTTTTAATTTAATTAATTTTTTTATTTTGGAGATTTGACTTGAAAATGGTCTGAACATGATAGTATTATTGTTTATTGCAACCATTTTTGGGACGATTTATCATCCAGCAAAATGTATCGTGACAGGTCTATCGTAAGGATTGAGCTAAATTTGAATAATATTTGCGGTAAAGGATCTATGTGAAATAATTATAGTGTCTAACTATTCAATATATGGTAGTTTACACAGGAAACATTGACTTAGTTTAGTCATTTACTTAAAGATGCATGGATAGGCCTGTCACAGTAACATATTTTGCTAGACGATAAATTGTCCGAGTAATTATTGCAATAAGTGATACTATTGTCATTTCCAGACCTATTTCAGGTAATAAAATTACAATAATAGCGGCATATTAATGCAAGTATACCTAATCAAATATAAAAAAATCTTACATTTCTGAAGAATGTTTAACACTAGAACTGAAAAAGACTTTAGTCTCCAGAATAACAAACATAACAATAATTAAAACGGATTATGAAGTTTCTGGAACCAAAATTGGATTTCAAAAAATATTCATCATTCAGCTTTGGCACAGAAAACAGGCAGCAGGGTAAACTAACTGCTCCGTACTGGGTAGCAAATATTTGCAGCATTTTTTAAAACGACGGCTTTTCAACGGTATTAAGAGGATCTCCTTGTTGTTCACATGGAAATTAATTTATCATTGATTTATTGTTATTGTGAACGGTGTAGATTCAGCAGAGTGAATGGACAGGTTTGGGCCCGGGCAGCCTCACCTGGACCCGACCTGTGGTTCTGACTGAAACGTCATCAGAACAAGTTGGATTAAATTTGATGTCCAGTTAAAACAGTGAACAGGAGCAAAGACGTGTTTTAAATTAATTATTAATGAAACAGCTAAAATGTCCCAGACTTGCAAATTCTGATTAGATTTTAAAATGTGTCTATTGTCCATTTCAGCTGTTAGTGTGACGATCATTAGATCATTTAATAAACAACTAAATCATTTTTGTTTTCTCAATCTTCACTGTTAATCTGAGCTCTCAGATAAAGCATGAGAACAAAAATGGTTGCATGTCCCTGGTCTGTTTCTGGCCTGTGTTTCCATGCCAACATTATTTTTATTCTGATTTTGAATACTGCAGTCAGAAAACTTCCTTTTGACCATGATAACGTTTTTATAATAAATTGGAAAATGGAAAGTCACAGCTGGCATTGCTAATCTGCAAGTCTTGGACCTCTAAATTTCCAAATCTCCAAATTTGTCATTCTTTCAATAAAACAAGCCAGGAAAAAAATATATATAAAAATATATTTCAAGGCCTGAAAAGCCATAAGATATGCAGGTTTCAGTGCTCAGACAAGTATGAAGAACTTGCAGCGCCAAGAAGCCATGTAGCCTTTATACCGGAGCATGTATGCTGTCAAGTGAAAGCATGCAAAGTAGGCCCCAAGTCCCCGTGGCACCCCGCGATACTGATACCAGTCAGTGACATGGAGCGCTCCTCTGGTCCTGCGAATCTTACAAGTGACAGAAATACACCTTGGTGTGGAACAGTGGTCATTGTTTCTGTGCAGAATACCCTCACCCACCCACAGAGCTCAGCTGCGCTGAAACCATTAACTTCAATAATTAGAAAATGCCTGAAGTAGGTGATGCTGAACGCTGACCCCTCCCCCACTGGTGTTTTACACAAGCATCCTCTGCAGACATTCGAGAAGCCTCCATGTTCTTCCATATCTTAACTCTTTTTTTTTGTTGTAAATATTCAGAGGAAGCTGGAGATAGGCACCAGCACCCCTCCCGACCCCACTGAGGGACAAGGGTGTTCAGAAAATGGATGGATGGATATTCAGAGGATGACCATTTTTCAAATGGACATGCAGAAAAATATTTTGTTTACTCAGCGTTGAGCTATTCAACCCTCTCAGCTAATTTAGTTGATCTTTGACTAAAATTTGGACCTGAATTCACAGCCCAAACATGGAGCGGTTTATGTTTATCGGTTTTAATGAGACGAAGTCGGTTGCAAGATGCTGTCACTTGTTAGTTAGTCATCATGCTAATTGCTTCATCACACAGTATTTGAAATCTGGAAATTTCCAATCAAGTTGGTCCTGGAAGTGTACATACTCATCATGGGAATTAATTTTATTTTCGTTTGGGACTTTTTACTGATTTATATTTCTCTTTCCAGGATGGAATAATTACAGAAGCTGGAATTGAATGAACAAGTCTGAATTTGTTTCAGACTTCATTGTCTTGTTGGTTGGCTTCTCTGCATCAGCCAAGCTTTAAGCATAGTGAACATTGGGTTTAAGTTCAAAATTTGAGAAACAATCTACTCATTGGTTTTGTTGCCAAACATAAACCTCCAGCGAAGCTTCCACTGCCTTTTGGCACTGTTAGACCTCCGTATGTTGCCTTCCTGGTCACTCAGCATAAATCTTTGTCTTAATATGCTCTGGAAACCTCATACTGATCTTCTCAATTCAACCCCAAATCAGCTTTCTGATGAAACACTCAACTGTAAAACAGTTTTAGTTATGATGAATTTGTTTTTTCTTGCATCTGCTCAGTGTTGCCACCGGCAACAAAACAGCTCATTTCCTTTACTGAAGGAAAGGAAAGGAGCATTTGTTACAGTAAAATGTTTTACTTATTTAAAAAAGGACTGTTTGCATTTTTTAACATATTTATAATATTTCACAAAAACTGCTTTAGTGGTTGAATATGAAATCTCCAGAATACCAGTTTTTAAAATCGGTTAATTGTCAGAATGATTGATTACTAAAATAATCGTTAGTTGCAGCCCTATTTTATTTAACCAAAGGAAAACACATAAAGTAAAAAAGTTAGAGTGGGAAGTGGAGACAACTGGACAAATAACTGTAGCTGTGTTTCCATTGATCATATAATTGCACAAATTGGAATTACGAAAATAGATTTGGTTCATGGAAACATGTCAATTTTGAGAAAACTCATGCTTTTTTAGTTTATGCAGTAGGATGAGGTGGTATTTTGTAAAACTGTAATTGAAACCATGTCTTCACATCATGAGTCATGTGATGTTACTACTGCCAGAAAAGACAAAGAAGACAACAGGAAGTAAGTAGATGGACAAAGATAGTGCAGCATGTTTTCTAATGACTTATCAGTGCAAACAAACGTATTCACCTTTGATTTTAATTGTTTCTTACTTAATGGAAACACTGCAATTGTGAAGTTGTGTTTTTTTTTTTACATTAGCAGAATATCGACAAAGTTTCACGCGCTTTTGTAATGGAAACGCAGCTACTGATATGACATTCATGGCACAAACACATCAAAATTAAGATACTGGTGCCTATTTCCTGCGTGAAGCAGCATGATTTCATGCAGAAAAATCTCCTACTGCTGAACTGAAGGCTGTTTAATGTTGCCACAGGGAGACTCAGTCAGCTGAAAAATTCTCATCGGTTCAAAGTTCTGATAATGTTGATGGGACAAGTGTTTGCACTGCAAACTAAAGCTTTTAGTGCAGCAACAATTAGTTAAATATTTCATTCATCAAGTTTGTTTTGTTGCTCCTGTTGTACTGAGATAGTTCAAAGCTCATCTCTAATTGTGTGAGAAAAATATTTTAGTTCATAATTTTCTGCTTACAAGACAGTGGATCTCTGTCTCACCTGACAAGGGTCACTGATTTACTCCAGGCAGGTTTAGCAGCAAGTCGCCTTCAGCCATGAGAGATGTGCTTGGTGCACTGGGTGATCAGAAAGTCTGAAATTGGCCCAGAGAGAGCACTGCTGTCAGGAAAAAAGAGCACAAGCAGAAGAGAAGAAATGGAAAATGCCATCCCCTGCTGGGTGAATGAATGCACAAGTTTCCCTGTGAACCTTTGGCCAAGCGCCTTGAAGCACAGCATCAGCAAAAAGCTTTCTTAAAGGAACGGCTTTCTTCATTTCAAAATACACAGAATGTGGGTGAAGCTTGAAAATGAAGCACAAACAAACCAAAAATTCTGTTTTACAGCAGAGAATTTACTACTTTGTTTTGGGAAAATATGCTCATTATCCATTTTTTTAGGTACATCTGTTGTTCTTTAATCACCACCAAGTCGCACAGAAGGCTGACTCAGAAAAGCACATCACCATACTGGACAATAACAGAAATATGCTGTCTCATCTGATGAGTCTCAAGTTCAGCTGCAACTTTCAGAGGTTCTGCTCAGGACAGAAAAATCACCTTTATGCACCGATTTCAAAGTCATTAAACTCAGATTGGCACATTTTGGATATTTTTCAATAAATAAAAACTGTCAAAATTTTATTTATGTTTAGAATAAGACGCACATTTGCTTAAAAGGACAATATTATGTATGTTCCACAGTCAAGGAACTGTTACCTTCAGGATACATGTTAAACATGACTTAATAAAAAAAAAAATGACTTCACAGTTTGACACATTGAAGTTGGGCCTCTGTCTCTTTAAGAAGCTCCTTCTCTTTCTGACACTGCGTCCTCAACATGTCAAACATCAGTGCTCCTTTATTTTATTGTTTGTAACCTTTCTTAAGAGGTGTTGGCTAATTGTTGCTGCTGCTAGTCTGGAGGAGCTGAGTGAGGCAGAAGCTTGGCTAGAGACTGCAGCTCCCAGGAGAAACTTTGTGGAAATGGGCACCGCTTGGTGAGAGCAAGCGTTGCACGCACTCCCAAATGGTTGTCACCAGATATTCAAGGGTTCCTCAAACATGGATGAAGGAATCGAAGCAAAACTCCAGGTAAGTTTCTAATGAGGGAATAGCAGTACAACATGGTATAAAACTCAAAAAGGAAAATTTTCTTAACTTATTTTCTGTTTGATATGCATTCAGCGCCAGAAACGCCTGTATCGGAATGTCTCCAATTCCATGAGAGCACGGACCCATCATGCCTTATATCAACCGTTCAAACCACTACTGGTAATGTAATGGTGTGGGATATTTTCTTGGCATACTTTAGGCTCCTAGCTAGTTATTTAAACACCCGCAGCCTACCTGAGTGCTGCTGTTAACCAGGTCATCCCCGATTTCTTGAAGACGGCAATGAGTTTGTTGATCTCCATTGACCTCCACAGTCACCAGAGCACCTAAGGGATGGGTGGAACCATACATCATTGATATTAAGCTTAAAAATATAAGGCAACTGTGTGAGGATATCATGTCGATACAGACCAAAGCCTCCCATGAGTGCTTCTGGCAGCTTTTTGAATGACTTTGTTGTCACAAAGAATTAAGGCTGTTCTAAAGGCAAGTAGGGGGTCCAACCGGATGCTGGCGGTATCTAGAGCTCTGTCGCCCGTCCACATTGATTTGAAAGGCTGTCGGTGCTTCTCTCCTTTTCTCAAGTTAAAACAGTGTTATCTTTCACCGGCCCTGCATTTGTCCCTGTGACTGTTTGACGACCGTGGCGTGGCTGCTGAATGGCACCATTTAAGAGATGAAAGAGCAGTCGTGCAAATGTTGTAAAACAGCCCAAAAGAAAAAGCGAGGTGAAAGAGCGGGGCAGAAGCAACAAAAGGAAGAAGTCACAAAGACATGTGGGCAGCGTTAAATAATTTACTCCCCGTTAAGATCCTGTTTAATTAGCTCTTGTTCTTTGTGTCGGTGCAGGTCTGAACTGTTCAGGGCAGGAAGGCATCATATGCTCGCCTGCTGCGCGATCACAGTGGGGTGCAAGTAGAGGACATAGGGACGCGTCCTGTTGGCTTATTGCTAACAACAACAGCAGGCCACTGCTGCAGACCTCCCTGACTTCTAAAGGCCCGCTAACTCGCTGCTATCACACTTTCCATGGCTTGACCCTGCTTACTGCCCTGTAAACATGTTTTATAATATATTTGTATGCGAGTACGGCTGGCTGTTTGCTCAGACCAAGAACTGCCTCTCTGCCCCTCAACGAGGATTAGGGCACCATCTTTAGAACTTTCTGGAAATGATAGCAGGGGAGCGCTGCCTCAGTATTTTGTTGCCCAAGGCTAGTTAAGAGGAACTGCAAGCTGCCAAAGGATCCAATTTCAGACCATTTCGCTCCCTAAAAAATTTGTCTGAAGTGGAAAATCACACCTGATGGCCCACTAGCATGGCTTTTAAGCCACTAGATGGTAGTATGGGAGTCTTTGTACAATCAATTTTCTGAAGTAAAGAAAAGGTACTTTTGATAAAATAAAAGGAGAGGTTGGACAAAAGTTCAGATGGCCATCACTTCTCTTTGGTATGATCCTTCTTTTTTTATGTCATGGATCATTTCCTTTGCAGTACGCTCAATGAAAGACGGGACTCTACCAGTGGAGGACGCTGAATTCATGACGTGCAGCCAGTGTCGAGGTACACACTTTGATTTGTGACATGCAGGGAGACGGGAGGGGAGAAAGAGAAGAGGAAGAGGAAGCATGTGGAACAGAAACGCAGTGTCCCGCTGTGGTAATTTGCCTTGGGTCTTATAGAGCTTACTTTCGCTGCTGGGAGAGTCATACGCAGGCTGATATGGGAAAAGGAGAAGATGTGGGAACAGCGTGAGGAGCCAGCAGAGTGTTTTGGCTTTTACTTATAGCTTCAGAGGAAATAAAGAGTGAGATGTAGGGAAGGCTGGGAGTGGAGTAGGATTTAACTGCACGTAATACTCAAACAAAAGGTAAGGCGTGTGCGCTGGCTCCGGAGCACACATCACTGCGTGAACGTGAAAAAGCTGAGGTCAGTTTTTATGGGTGTGCAGCAGTTTTGTGCACACATAAGCGCCTGTGACACCTTTGGCAGTGCCAAGAGCCCACACATCAGCCGGCTTTGACAGCATGCCTGGCACATGCCTGAGGGGCTGGGAAACTTCCCTTCTATAATTGCATCCCATGTCAACCTGTGACAAGTCAGGCTCAACCAGCAAGGGAGCTCACTAATCACCGGCCAGACCTCCTCCATATCTTTTACCTCCCTCCCAACGCTCAGCCCTCGATTCTTACCCGTCCACACTTTCACACAAAAGGAACACACTCCCAATCAAGCGATCTGTTGTTTGCATCTGTTGGGGTAGCACCCCTGAGCAAGCCATTACATCCTCCTCTCAGCACCTGATGCCATCAGCATGACTCTGCAGTCAAAGCAGCTCTGTCTCATTAGTCCTGTTCTTAAGGAGTGTCTGTTAATGAAGCAATTTCCCAAGTATACCATCTGTTAGTCTCACCGGCGCTCTGTCGCTGACACATTTTACTCATTTAATGTTAATTACAGCAAATTTGTTAAAGTTAGTTGGGGGATGAAATAATTTTCTCTCCACTCTTCAAGGCTCGGTAGCTGGGGATTCATGAGCTCCTTCACACCTCCCAGGAAGAACCAGTGAGACCGACAGATCCACGGTTCTCCATCTGTGGTATTTAGGCTGCTTTTAATGGTTCTCACAAGATATTCTGGTTCCAAGTCGCTGGTAACGATAAATGTATAATTCTTATATTTTACCTTTAATTATACACGTAAATCTAACTGAGACAGATGGCGAAGTTTTCAAAATAACCAGTTTAACAGTATTGTTAAATCAGACAATGTGTTAGACAAATTATCTGAGAATATGAAATAAAACCAGGAGGCAGCAGTTGTGTGTGTTGTCATTAATAGGGTGTTGCTTTGTTTAACGCACACAGAGCTGTATAACAGTATCTCCTAACCTACAGATTTAATGTTTGGCTGCTTTTTGTCACACTTGCATGTTTCAGATCATCAAATTGATGTTAATACAGAGATATGGATATTAAAACTACAGGTGGGCATCGCTACATGTGAAGTTAGTTCTGCTAACGCTAAATTACTACAACTGTACAGATGTTAACTGAAGCTAATGCTAAAGCATTAACCTTAAATTATATATGCCTTTGAAAGAGTCCAATCGAACCCTTAATTTGTTTGGACTGGCCTTGTTTGTGCATGGTTGTGTGTCCTTTGTGTCTCTGTGTTAAAGTGTGATAAACTGGCGATCTGTTCAGGTTGTACCAACCACTCACCTCTGACTGGCACAGGTAGGAACCTGCTTCCTGTATGGATTACGCAGAATGCAAAATGATTGGATGCTACTGTAAAAACAGACGTTGATTTGAAGGCTTTTTACACACCTTTGCCAGGTATCAGTCACCACAGGCAGTTTCAACAATGTGACTTTGGACCAAGAGGAAATTGGTTGAATTGCAGGTAAAGGTGTGTTGGTGAAAGTCTGCATAGTCAGAAGTCCTCTTGATCTTTGGCGTAAGATATCAGCATGTGTGTGTGTGTATGTGTGTGTGAGACCACATCTTTGATCTGTGGTGAATGATGTGTGTGAGTAAGTGAGAAAGCGAGCGACACGGTGCGGCTGCCTCCTACCTCCTACAGATTGAGGTGAGAGCAGCCAGGTGGGGCTCGGTCGTGTCTGTGCGCCACAGTAACTGGATGTGATGGCTGGCCTCTGGGGATCTCTGCCTTAGAAGTGCTAAACGAGCGAAGCAGAGCAATCACACTGTTCCTGGATGTGTGTGTGGGTGTGTGTGTGTGTGTGTGTGTCGCGAGCCCACACCCTCCTTTATATGATAGTGAGTTGGCTTTCCTGTCGACTCCGAGTGGGTGTGCGTGTCTCCAGTAAAGGACGCTGCATTTATCTGGGGTCTAAATATAATCACTATGATAAGATGAAAAAGCTGAAAATGTTTTTAAATGTTGCCAGGTAACAAGCCCTTTACATAGCAAATCCCCAGCATGGCCGCAGGTCACTGCGGTGATTCTAAATGTTGCAGACAGTCCACATGTGGCAGCTTGACTCCAGTTAGAAAGGTGGTAACAAGACACTGGTTCCAGTCTAAACATTGCAACCTCAAGCTTCTTCAACCTCCTCCACTCACCTTGCCTCAATGTGATTGTTAGCCTGAAGCCCCAGAAAGGGCAAACTACCCCCGTACCCTTCATTAACCACATGGAATTGACATAATTCAATTAACGAGCAAAAAAATTCCCTCCCCAAGAGAGGAGAAAGTGTTTGTGTACATTTCTGCCTTTTGCACACCAGCTGTGACTCTCCGCGTCCTCATGCACGCACTTGGATTACACGTGCGACCTGCTAAATGAGCTCTCATGCCTACGAGAGCAAAACAAACGAGTGTGTGTCACAGGTTGCGTTCTTGCCGCGGGCAAACCGAGGCCCCGGAGGTGACACTACTGAGGCCTCTGTTTGCACCGGAGCGCCGCGTACCCTCGCCCTCCCGCCCGCCGCATCGCGTGCCGCCCAAGCCGAGGTGAATGCCAAGAAGTCTCCGAGCCACTCCATCAAGCAGCGACCCCCTCCCTCCCCACGGGAACAGCAGCCAATGAATTACAGATTAGATCATTGTTACAGGATCATAACAGTGATCTAATTGCCAATTTCTCTTTTTAATTGAATTTGGTGGAGTGAAGAGGACGGAGATGGGATTCATGGGACACTGTGTGGAGCCGATTGGAGCCGGTCTGCTGTTGACCGGGCGCAACACTTAATGAGGGGAAAAAATCCCGCCGCTTGACATTCGGCTGCAAACTGGGCGTCAACTGCAGAAATGTCAGGCTTAATATCCTTGACAGTGGCTCTTGTTTGGACTGCATCTTGTTTTTGAGGTATTTTGGGTGTGGAATCAGTCAGATTCTGTCCACAGTGTCATGAATCCCAGTTATATTCTGGATTCATTCTGAACGTTCTGATCTCTGCAGATGTCCTGAGTGTTTTTTCCTTTTTCCAACCATTTTTTGGTGCCCTGTGAAACTTTAACCTGCTGCTCTCTGACCCAGGCAGAGCTAATTGGAGTTTGTCTCGGTCTCCATGCCTTCGCCCGGCCTTCCTCAATCCTCCCTTCTTGAAATGCCGTTTCCAGGCTACCCTGCCAGCTACCTTTTTCAAGGTATACCAAAGGTTTTAAAAGTCACAGTGTCAAAATAGCCAAAAATATGTTCAGAAGCTACATTTTTATTAGCTGTGTTGAGCTGAGTAAAAAAGTAGTGATACTTTCCTCATGAAACCCAACACAATGGATTGCTGCTTGGGGTTTAATGTGGAAAATCATCAAAGGAGGTAAATACTACTCTGCAAAAGCACTAAATCTTACCAAGTATTTTTGTCTAATTTCTAGTTCACATATCTTAGTACACTTAAAATAAGACAAACCTATTATGCAAGTAATGTTTCAGCAGGAACAGGAGCTGGATTCAGGTCAATAACTCCTTCAGTACTAGTGACAGATTATTTCACGTTTAACGAGACATTTTATGAATTAAATAATCGGCTGGTTGAACTAGTACTTTAAAAGAAATCAACAGTAAACAATTATTGACTTATATCAAGCTCCTATTTCTTGCAAAAAGGTTATTTGTAAATAGGTTTTGTCTAATTTCAAATGTACTAATAGATTTTCACTAGAAGATTTTGTGTTTTTGCAGTATTGAGTGGCACTGAAGCTATCAAAATCAAAATGAAAAATGTACGTTAGATTATTTTAGCATGAATAAGATGATATTTTTCAGTGAGAGTCTGATAGGTGCCCATGATGTCTGTCCAGCCTGACCATAAATGAGCTCAGAGTGTTGTCTGATTATAGCTGGGTTATATTAGATGAGATAAGTTAGCCCACATCTCCTCATCAGCCGTACGTGAGAGCTGACAAGCCCAATACATCTACGGCCGCTATGGTAATTGAGATGGGGAGGTGAGGAGGGTGCGTGTGTGTGTGTGTGTGTGTGTGTGTGTGTGTGTGTGTGTGTGTGTGTGTGTGTGTGTGTGTGTGTGGGAGCCTCCCTCTGCCTCCTGATCCTCAGTACCTGTCATTGATGAGGAGCCAAGGAGAAGCTTCAGCTTGGAGCTGTCATCGGCCCTCTGAACACATCTGCCTCTCTCTATCAACCCTCCCTTCCTCTGTCTACGAGCGCGCGAGCGTGTGTGTGTGTGTGTGTGTGTGTGTGTGTATTCACGGCGAGTGTGTTGTGTTTCTGCAGAACTCGGCGTTGGAGGTGTTTGAATCGGAGCAGACGGACTGGGATGCAGGCACCGCCGAGACCGACGCTCCCTCTCCCGGACTGACAGGCCAATCGCAAGCCACCGTTCGCCCTGCCTCTGAATCCTTCTCTCTCTCTCCCTCATCCTCTCTCTCTCTTCCTCTCTCTCTTTTTCTCTCTCTCTCTCTCCAGTTTCATTCCTTAGCGCTCTGCTCGTGTATCCCCTCCTCCTCTTCCTCCTCCTCCTCCTCACACCTTTTGGTCAGAAGAGGAAGAGGAAGCCCAGCCCAGGGAGAGACGCTGAGAGGATGAAACTCTGACACGCCGGCAGACCACAGGGAAACAAGAGCACAACTGTGAGTACAGCGGTCCTTTCACCTCTCACTCAGGCTTAACGCTGTCACACACACTTTGTGTCACACACACACGTGTCTGGCGCTTTCACTTCAAACACTCCACTGACTTCACTCCACGCGCTCGCCATCCATCCTCTGCTCAAGTGTCTTTGTCTTTTCCAGGCGGGCAAAAATAGAAATCAAAAGAACTGCATTTTCTCTCTCTCTCTCTCTCTCTCTCTCTCTCTCTCTCTCTATCTCTCTATCTCTCTGTCTTAATATGTTGAAGCGTGTTTATTTCTGTGTTCCTGCAGCTGACACCGTAGTCAGAACCAAACACAAGCATAAACAGTCCAGAGGAAGTCTGCTGTCTACTTTTTGGACACTTGTGTTTTAATCTGTCTTTGTTTCTCACATTAAAACAGAAGGTCTGGATGTGTGGAGCTGCTTTTGTCTGCGCACCTCTCGTGTTTTTATTGGCAATAAAGGAATGTGGGATCGCCACATGAGGGGAAGCGAGGCTGTTTTTATCTCCCATCCTAAACGTATAAGCTGCTGTAACCAATAGAAAGGGGCGTACTTTCTTCTCAATGGCACCGTCCCCGCTGCTTATTATTTAGCTCTCAGCCGGGGGTGATGGGGGATTGGTGGCATGGGGAACGGGGACTGAAATGCTCCGTTTGCGTCACACTATTTTCTGATTATTCTCTAGTTCATCTCTGGCTGAGGCGATTTTCCTATTTCCTTCTCCCATTTTGAGAGAGCATAATAGGAGCTCAAACACACGCGGGGAAGTGCAGACAGTGGATCTGTGCAGAGGACACAGATTGCATTCCCTCCGGAGAACGCTTTGCTGTATTAAAGGCACTGGAGGGGCTGCTCGGCACTTGTCATCAGCTTGGCCGGTAATGCCGGCGCGGGGAGCGACGCAGACGGCGTGTTTACGGCCGCTCTCTGATTTAAAGAGCTCCCATTGGCCCTAATGCCTCCGCTGCACGGCTCTGGCCCCATGCATTCCCGGTTATTACATCTGTAAAGCCCTGGATATTGTGCAGCACTTCACTTGCCAAGACGGTCTGAAGAGCAAATGTAGAAAATGAAAACACATATATGTTAAACACCCCGCAGTATATTAGATTTGCTGCTGAGCTCCAAACTCCTGGAGTGAGAGATGAAGCATTTGCATTTTTATGATGTGGCTCAACGTGGATTGCTTTCCCCCTCCTCACATCTATGTTTAAAACTCAATCACAAGTACGCCGAGGTTTGCTGTTTGCAATTACATGTCTTGTCGTTTCTAATTCTAATGATTTTCTGGCATGTTCCGCCGCCATAGGTGATATTTTTCATGTTTTCCGAGTTGCTGAATCTAAATGAGGGATTGATTTGGAGCGTTAGAAACACACGGCGGCTCTCGGGACCCGGCGAGCCTCCGGTTGCAGATGTGTCAGCAAAACAGAATAAAAAGGCCGAGATTGACATCCCGGTCTGCCCGGCCTTGGCAGGTTTTCTGAACCCTGGTGGTTTAAAACAAGAGCACACTCCATTAAATCAAGGTAAACAAGACAATTACGTGTCCTTTCCTCCTCTGGTTGCTCCCAATTCTCTTCAACACTGAAAAACCCAAAATCTTACCAAGTACTTTTGGTCTGCTTTCTAGTCAAATGTCTTGAAATGAGACAAAACCAACTTAAAAGTAATTTTTCTACAAGATGTAGCTTGTTTTAAGTCAGCAATTACTTAAGTTCTAGTTCTACTGAAAGATTATTCCACTTTCCCATATATGTTTACCTAAAAGTGTATGTTATATGCAATTGTTGATAGAAATTTTAAACTTTTCTACATTCCTGTCTCATCAAGCCGTGCTACCTTTTATTTAAACAAGTGACTGATTGATTTTCTTTGTTTATTGTAATTCTTGTTTTGTGTTTTACATTGCTACAGGTTTGAACATCTCAAGTTACTTAGTTACTCTGAGTAAATGTAAATGTAACTTCACCTGCTACACTGCAAAAACACAAAATCTTACCAAGTCGAGTTTGCAATGCAAACATACACTTGAAACTTGTTCTTTTTTATGAATGTTAAGCAATGTCTGACCAAAAATAAGCTCCTATATCTCATTGAAAAGTTACTCATAAGTTAGTTTTGTCTTATTTTTAGTTTGTGTTTTTGCAGTGAACAGGTGATCAGTTCAGACTTTAACATTGCAACAGAAACTTTGGAGAAAATTGGAGCGGAGGAAGATTACAAAAGCCACATCACAAAAAGTAATTTAAACTCCCTCAATTAATGCAACTCTCATTTCCGAGTTGCCTGTGGCCTTCATGTGAATTGTATGTAATTTAAATGCAGAGAGCCCGTCTGCGTCTGACGGAGTCGCTGACCAATTTAAATGGGGCTTTTCCTCATTGTGTCATTGTGCTGAAATGTATTGAGGAAAAAGTTAATAGCCTTTTATGCAAGGAAACATATTTAATTACACATATCGTTCAGTGGTACCCCAGAGGTGCTGTTAACTTTACTCTGAGCTGTGCAGTTATTAGACGGCTTGTAAAAGCGAGATAAGCTCCTGTCACACCATATTTACTTCCATCAGCGTGTGTGTTTATGCACTTATTGATTAGATAGTTGGTTACCAGTCTTGACCATCAATACACATCCCTACAAAGTGGGGACCAGATAGTCTCCCAGTCTCCCTGAAGGCTCAATTACACAGCATGCACCAGGAAGCGGGTGGGGGCTCCTGACAAGGTCGAATTATATATGTCAGCTTTAAATCATTTATTCAGTCATGTCTGAATGTATAAAGAAAGACACTTTCAGGGAGTCAATAAATGTTGCATGCTGCTGCTTTTTAAACATTTTAATCAGATTTTGTTTCTGATTAAATTATATCCTCTGGAAGCTGGGCTTCAGCAGCTCCTGGGTGTTTTCCTCATTTTCTTCTCTTTTTGCCCTGAAAATCTCCAACTAACTTATTGACATTGGAATCCACTAACTGCACATCTTGAATAATGAGAAATTGAATTTCACTAATTTGCTGAAATCTGGCTAGAGATGCAAACCGACCGCATGGCTTCCACTTCTGACACTTGTGGTGCCGCTGCTGTTGCAAAGCATGGAGGTCAATGCTGCTTTTCATGCTTTGTGAGGTTGTTTCCTTTCTTATTGTCACACACTGCATTCAACAGCCTGTTTAAAAAATCATGAATAGCAACAATCCACTGATGAAGGACATGTGGTGCAAATATTTAAAACACTTTTTTCTTTTCCTGTCAAAGAGAAGCCAGAAAAAAAAGTTGATTTGCTGACAGCTTGGGAGGGATAGCCTTGCTTTACAGAAGTATGCAAGAAAAAGTAATTGCAGGGTTGAAGACTCATTGATAAAATACTGAAGAGTTGTAAACCGACTCAAGATTCATGTTTTGTTTAGTTTCTTGTAGATTTGGTATTTGTTAACCATCTACAAACACGAACAGAGCAGCTACAGACATCATTTGTGCAAAATAAAAGCTGGAGATGAAATATATTCCACATGCCCTTTGGATCCTTTACATGTTATTGTAAATTTAGTGCTTGTGCACAACTCTCTATGGCAAGAGGACGTTTTTTTTACATTCTAGCCGCGCTGCTGCGGTGGAACGATCCGTTAACAAATGAAACCTGGAGATGCAGGTGTTATTAATTTAGAGAAGTGCCTCAAAGCAAAGGGAAAAATAACAGAGAAAACCGTTGAAGAACAACTCAAAACGACTATTTTCTACGTCTCTGTGTCGGCTATGCTACACGCAGACCCGTTGCCATAGCAACCGACAACAATGCCACCGCATTGTTTCAGGATTTAACACCGAAAAACGCTCAAACATTCCCACACAAAGAGCAGACATTCAGTCCGTTACAGTTTCATGATTTTAGTCTTCATGTTTATTTTGCGATCATCGATAAGTGATCGCTGTGGTAGATTAGCTGTCGCTGCTGGTAGCTCATTTAAACACCTGCTCTGCTGACGATCTGTCAGAGGTGGTGTTCAGGTCGCCTTCTTTTATCTTTTAACTGAACCGAAACGCATCTTATTCCACCTCACATCTACATTCTGCTTCCCTCTCCTTCAGTATTTTCTTCTTAATAAAACTTTTTCTTGACTTTGTTACCTAGTTGACAATTGGCAGCAAAGCTCTGCGTCCATTTTTATTTTATATCAGTCATACGTTTAGGATTTATGTTGATAACAGCTGAAACCAATGCTAGTCATTGTGAGCTAGCAGCTTTTTTTGGAGATGTGGGCAGGATCTTTCAAACGTGACATCACACTGCAAGGAGTCCATATAAATACTTTGATTTTTTTGCAGTGTGGATCCAGGTGGGTTGTGATGCTCATGCATCCCATCACCAGCAGCTGTTCTTGCATTAACTTGGTGTGGAGTGCTGTAGTAAGTGAACATCTGGATGGGATATGGTGATATGAACATAAATTGTTATCATAAACTATTACTCTGGAAGATTATTTAACTCTTAACATATAAAAATATCTTGTTATAAGTGAGATGACAGTGGAACTAGTTCTTTTTTATCAGTAATGGGGAATTATCGACTTAAAACAAGCTTCAATGTATTGATGAAAAGTTACTTGTAAGTCGGTTGTCGTACTTTAAGTGCACTGTTATTATTACAGTAGAAAATAGACAAAAACACTCAGGAATACTTTGTGTTTTTTCATTGTGTGTTTCATTATGCAGACTGACTTCATTCTTTAGAGCGATCCTGTGCATGAAACCGTGTCGGACTCTTTGCAGATTGGCACAGCTTTAGTCAAAAATAGACCAGGTGCATATTTTTAGCGCATTGTGTTGCACTAAAAATATATTTGTGTTTGTCAGCAGCATGGTAATCACTGAGTCTTGAGGTAGTGAGGGCTGCCTTCTCTCACAATGAGCAGCAGAAATGCAGGCTCCTTCTCTTCGCCAGATGATTTCAGTAACGTGAAGCTTTGCTCTTGTCAGCACCGCGGACGGCGCGGCTTCCTCTTGATTTCCAGCTTTGACATGTCCCACCCTGCAAGTTGACAGGATTGCTTCTTAGGCCTTGTTATATATGGAACGCCATCCATGTTGTTGAGCCTTTAATTGGCCCTCTGCAGTGTTAAGGTGGAGATGTGGAGCCTTCCTGTTGACCGCTTGTCACTCCTGGTGTTTTCTACCATGAAGAAAAACATCAGGATTCAAACTAAACCAGATCTGCTTCTCTGCTCTTTACATGCGTCTTTAAGTTCTGCTTAGATCTAAATAGTTTAATGAAAAACTTTGAAGAAAAGCTCAGAGCGATGCATTAGAGAAACTACTTTCTGATTTTGGGTTTATGGAAATCTGTTATTAGTTTCTGCTGCTTTCATCTAAGCTAATAATGTGATCAATTGTGATTTTAATTAGAACTTCTAGCAAGTATTTAATTTCAATTATTTTCTGTTTTTAAAATGTTCCACTATAAAAAGTTTTCTAAGGATTCGATACAGAAAATGTCCAGCTTGTCGATTTGTTTTTAACCCTGGAAAACAAGAGAGAAAAGTTCAACTGTTTAGATCACAGGGATCAAACTCGAGGCTCCCAGGCCAAATCCGGCCCGCCTTGACCATTTATGTGGCCCTCTGGGCTCTATAGGGCCACATAAGTTCAACTTTAAGATTGTGGGCTCAAATATTATGAGTCAAATCCATTTTTATTTGTACAGGACCAAATTACATAAATGTGAGAGGATGTTAAAAATTGTTACATTTTAAGAAGTATTGACTGAGAAACTATAATATATAACAGTTTGCCGTTTGACGACATTCATGACCTTGATGTGATGAAAATGAGTTTGACGCTCCTGTTTTAGATGCAGGATGAAAATGTAATGTTTTTAAATTGTTCTGTGACATTTTATGAAAATGTTTTAATATGAGATAAAATGTAAAACAAGTTCTAGTTTGCATTTTCTACAAAAACTACATGCTGTAGTTTTTGTAGACCTTGAAATGCCTTGCTGCTGAAATGTGCTATAAAAATAAAATTTGATTGATTGATTGATTGATTGTAGACATTGAAGAGGACATTTTACTTTCTGTTCTTTAGTCCTCTGAGACCGTTAATGAAACACATCTTTACAGATATCAGGTTGTTACTTTGTGACCCTGTAGGGGGCGCTGACATACATTTCATATTCAATAGCATTCAAAGGTTGAACAACTGTGTTCAAACTTTAAGTAAAAAACCAGAAGGAAAGTCAAGATTTGTAATTTTTTTAGTTTAAAATTGAACTGTTGTAATGTTGTTTAAAGCCAGTATTTAAACTGGAGGTTATTTCTCTCTCAGCAAGCACAGGGTGACAGTGGAGAGGAAAAACCTCCTCTTTAAAAGACCACAAGCCACGACAGTGCTCACTTAAGGGTCTGCAGCCTTTGCAGTTCAAGAGACACTTTTCCCCCTGATGCCACAAAATAAAATTTGTCTAGAATCAATTTAAAAAAATAAATAATAAATGAAATGTTTTGTTTTGAAAGGAAGGAAGGAAACTGTCCTAGTTTGGTGGACAGGAAACAGTTTCTCTCCAATCATTGCTGATGATTTTATATATTTAACAAATCTTAATTCCTATTGGCACAACAAGACTGTACTATTGTTTAATGAATAATTTGTTAAATTACAACATTGGGTAGCATGCTGCGTTTATTTCTAAACTTTATTAGTGATTTAAATAATTGTTTAACCTGGAGCATTTTGTATTCTGGTACATAAAACCCTTGAAAATAAAGAGGGTGTTCTGTATTTATTTATTTTACATAACTGTATATTTTTATATTTATTTATGCAAAACATATTGAATCAAACAAGAGAACAAAAGGGAAGGAATGTATTTATAACTTTTGAAACGAAATGCTTTTGTTTTTCTGATGCTGCTTGTTTCTCCTCCACAAAGTGAGTCTGTGAGCCGTAATCCCTCAGACAGAAATATGAAACCAGGGCAAATAAACCCAAACTGTTTTCACGTTTTGTTATCATCAAAGGCCAAGAAGGGAAATATGTTTTTGTAAATTACCTTGTTAAAGTCCTACAGCCAAATTCTCCCGCGAACCGTGTTTATTCAGTTCGTTTTATTAGAAACTTTATGGCAGCCTTGCATCGGCTTTAGCCACTTGGTCTCCATTTAATCAGCCGGTACCCCCAGCATTAACCTTCACTTCCTCTCTGTCATTCTCTGCAGGGTCACACAAAGTATCATCAAATATTTATAAAATATTAATAATTGCCTTTAGGAAGGGAAAAGAGAACATAAATAAATCTGCTCCGCAAAGCATTCGATTAAGAAGTCCATTCCATGTAATAAATGGGTGAAGGGGAGCTATAAGGGCAGCCGTGGAGCAAAAAGGGCGAGACAATTGAGTCAGAGAAGAAGCAGCCCTGGAATAAAAGCTGATTTTTTTTTATTTTTTTTTTGTAGTCAGAGAGGAATGTTCCTCCTGTAACGTCTCCAGTTGTACGTTACATGTGCTGTTTGTGAGCTAATGTGAGCCGGAGAGAAATTGTTGTTGTGGACGGCTTGAGCATCCACGTTCCCCAGGGGTGTAGAGGAGGAGGGGGCGCCTACATCGACAGACTCCAAATAGACTAATGCAGACACCCACACACACACCCACACACACACACGTACAGCGAGCTGTTTAGCATGGAGGCTGATTGAGGCAGGGCCCAACATTAATTATCTGTTTTTCAGCTGAGGTCTGGTGACAGTGATTAGAGCGAGGGGTTTTTTGGAGAGCGGTGCACAGGCGGTCTAATGAGGAAAACTGGCCTCTCTATAGAGCTCTCCAGGCACACTTGATCTGCTTTGTGGTTCAGCAAGTGTGTATGCGTGTGTATGCGTGTGTATGCGTGTGTGTGGGTGTGACTGTAGGCTTGCTGCTGGGAGCTCTCTCTGCATCTGAGGTTTAGAAGCTGATGTAATACTTGGAGTTGAGACTTTCCCGAAGCAGGAAGCAAAAATCTCTGTCAGATTACTCGTGTTTAATTGTCTTCTTTTGCTTTCTAGCGTTTTCTTTCTTGGTCGAGGCACTTTGGGGCTTCTGGGAGACGTAGGAGTCACATGACTGCTGGTTCTGGTTCTTCATGTTAAAGGGGAGTTTTCCTCTCCACTGTCACTACATGTATGCTTAGAATGAGAGCCTGCTGCAAAGTTAAAGGAGAGCTATGATTCAAAATTGTCTTTTACAGCTTCACATTATGTTATGTTATTCTTTCATCATAAATATTATCTGGGTCGTTAATTTCGTTCTTTCATGCATGTTTAAGGAATCCTTGATTCTCCTGTGAAAACTATTCACAGCTACCATGGGAGGTTCACACAAAGTTCCTTTAACTACAACCTATCCTTGACATTCTTTAAATTGGACGAAACATTTAAAATGCAAATTTTGCATATTTTTGTTCTTCCATTTGGGTTTCTGCTGCATCTAAAAACAGCCCAAACGCTTTAAAAAACAAAAAAATACCCAAATGTTGGCAATAAGTTAATGTTTTTTGGTCTCTGGAAAATAAGCCCTTTCAAAAACACTCAGAATATAACATCACAAATCAGCAGGCCCCAGCCTAGCCCACCCCGTTACCTAGCAACCCAAAGTGAGCTCCAGCGCTGCATGCGCTGTACAATGCCTGCTGGAAAAGATGAGCATGTTGCTGTTGACTTACCATCTAGAAACCACTTGCTGCATTCTTGTTGGTTGTGCAGGAGTCTCCACTTCTGCTTTTCAAAGATGTATGGTTGTATAATTGCAGCGATCTGAATGTTGAATGACCTAAATAACAGATTTCAAACAATAAATATCTCCGTATTAAATATCTTTAATTTTGCTGATGTACAGTAGTAGACAATATGGGATTATTCGTGGTTCACATCATATTTTATTTAACTGTTGTTATTTTTATTAACAATTTTAGTGAACTTCTAGAATTTTTTTATTTATTCTTTACGTATTAATCCTTAAAACCTTAAAAACAGAACAAATCTCGTTATTAAATGCATTTATTAACTTCCTGGAAAGGTGAAATTCATATTTTGGTTGAGTTTCTTTCTTTTTGTTTCTTTTATAGTAAGCATAAATCGTGATTTCTTTTTAAAGTATTTGATATTACAACAGGGTGGAGAGGTCTGCATCCTTTCGTTTCATTCCCATGCAAAACATGTGTCCAAACTTTGGCAGCACTGATCCAAAACCACTCACCTCGGCAGCAAAACAAAACGATGCGAGCGCAGACTTAAAACTCTAAAACTCATAAAGTTCAGGGTATTGTCACCTGAATCTGCTGAAGATGCGGCGAGGTTCTAAATGTGAAACAGAGTTTTCTCAAAACATGACGGCGTTTAAACTGAAACCAGCCGCTCAGGCATTTCCAGCAGCAGGAGCAGATTGCATGGCTTGAAATAGTAGTTTTCTTTCAGTAAAAGCACTGGTCCAGCACATCAGCTCTCCAGTATCGTCGACTAAATCACATTTGTGTAAATGCCAATGTTGGTGTGCACCTGACTGATAGATTTCTGCCAGCGCCAGGTTGGCTTTAGGCAAAGGCCTACATGTCATTTTCCACACCATTTTGTCCCAAAGTCGATTACTTTGCCTCTGCAGCTATGGCCGCCTCAGAATTGAACCACACATTTAGCTCGCAAGCTGCCAATAAAAGTCAGAGAGCCCGGCTTCCATCAGCGTAATGATATTTCGGCCTCTGTATTAGTTCAGCACTGTTCTCCCCAGCACTTTCTGCTCAATTAAAGATGGTCCATATTTAAATACAGAGAGAATCAGAGGGCTGGCCCGGCCCGTGTGCATTCACATGTGCTGTCAGACGTTGAAATGATGAAGTTTGAAATGGACTTTTTTTTTTAAAGGAGCTGCACGCTCCACACCTTTCGAGTTTGAACAAGGGGAGCTGTTCATTTCCTCGCTGTGAAATTTTTCTTTAACGTCGCTGATGTAGATTAACTTTTTTTGCTAAGGTACGGTAAGTAAGTGAAATGTGAAATAATTCATCAAGAGGCAGCCATGTAAGAAATGTGATTTTTTTCTCTTTTTTTCCCCCTGCTGGCATAAAGGCTTGCAGACCATTACCACAAACAGAGGGAGTAGATTAAAGGTGGGGCTCCGACTGCCTCCCACTCCGTCTATGCCACAATATATGAACAGCACATTTCCAACCAAAACCGCCTGCCAGGCCAGAGGAAGTAAATTTCAGCTCGTGTCAGCCCCCATGCATTCATGCTATGGAACTTGTGTTGTCTTCCTTCCCCAGACGACGCCGGCTTTATGTAGCCTGAGCTGTCATTTCCCATAAATCCCTTAGAGGAGGCGTCCGTCAGAGCTGCCAGCTCCCCTGTGTGGACCACCTGTAACGGGGGAGCGAAGTGACAGTTGTGCTGGGACTGTCCTGTCAAAGTGACACACACTGAGCAGGCTGGCTGCTCTAAGGTCAGGGTTCTCAACCTGAGGTGCATGTACCACTGGTGGTCCTCTGGTGGCATCCTCTGGTACAGACCTGGACATTTTGCAGGCACCAGCTAACAGTTGGTAGTTAACTCTGACTCCTCTAGAGGAGTTAAAGGGGCGGTGTCATGCATTTTCCAGGCATATTATGACATTTTATAGCTGCGTTTACTTGTCAATATTCAGCCAATGTTGGAAGAAATGCAATTACACGAATGCGGTGTTTCCAATAAATAAGAAACGTAATTAAAATCATATGTGAATAAGCCTGTTCACACAATAAAAAACATGGTGCGCCGTCGTCTTCCAACTACTTCCTGTCTTCTTCTTTGGGGTTTGCGTCAGTGGCAACATCCGGTTGTAGATCATGTGACTCGTATGATGTGAAAAAGAACCAAACCTGTCGATAAATGTTTCCATTCAGAAAATTTATTCTTGAAATGTGAAATTACTTTCCAACATCAGTGTTACAGTGTTAGCCTGTAGTGTTAGCTTGTAGCATTAGCCCAGGTAGCATTTTTTTTCTGAATGTATTTGCCAGTTTAAAAAATTCACCATCTGTTATTGTAGCGCTGCTGCCGAAGGAAATGCTGCAGTCCAGGCAAACGTCAATGTGTCAGTTTGTATTTAGACGTCAGTATCTTTAAAAAATATATATATATATTTAGCATTGTTTATATTAAAATATCAGTTATTATATCTAAGCAGCTAATATTTTTGCCTTTGAAATGAGACGTCTGCTGGGAAAAGCTCTTTTGTGTTGGGTTCATGTTGCCCAATCTAAGGTGTTGCTAAGTAACTCCACTTTAGTAGTTATTGAAGTAAAAAAAGCAACACAGAATCCCTTTATTAGTTTTTATTTAATTAGAATATCTTCAGAAGCTTCCACCTGCTCAAATTTAGGTAAACAGCGTTTCAGTGATTGATTCTGTATAAATATTAGTTTAAGCTTCGTTCTTCAGCGCCTCAGTCCCATTATTTTCTATTTACGTTCTTGTCCGTCAGCCTCGACACTTTAACGAATGACCACGTAAAAATAAATTGACAGAGCAGACAAGGTCATAGTATCTGTCAAGCGTCATTTCCCAAACACTAATTATTGTGTTATTATATTTATGAATGTCGCATAAAAGTGCTTGTGATGTGGAAACAGGGAAGTATGTATTTTTTTTAGTTTTTATCTGATTCGGCTGTCAGCACACATGCTCCATCATCTGCGCTCCAGGAAATTAGAAAGGAGAAACGTTTGACAGCACAATTTCACAAAACACAGCCACGCCATCATTTCATTTTCTCTCTGCCATTTTTTTTCTCTTTTATTTATTTCATTATTGCCTTTTGAAACACAAACGGGGCGATAACAGCGGTTCCTTTTCAGGTAATTTATCCTTGTTGCTTTGTCAAGCTGTATTCTACCCTAAAAGTGGCGAACAGGACGTGAACGAGGGACTCTCTGGATTATCAGGCTTTGATCGGAAGGATCAGAACTTGGGCTGGCTGGTTCCAACGTGTCCGGTCTGCTCCGCTGAGTCTTGACCAAGACGGCAAAAAGTCATCAGCTTCCGTTCCACCATGGCAGTTATACATCACCAATGTCAGTGGCTGACTGCTGCTTATCTCCCACGTATCGATTAGAGGACTGCGCTGGGGGACCAAAGCGCTGCGGCCAATCAATGGGGGCATTTCATTCTCCTTGAACATCTGCTTTTTGATCTTCGTCGCTGATTGGTCGGCCCCGTTCTGGTACTGTGGGCTCTTTTTCTCTTCTGTGCTCTGAAAAGGAGTGGGAGGAGAGTGATGAACACTTTGGTGTTGGCAGCCCGCTGTGCTTTTTCGCCGATGTGCATGGCATATGTGCGAGAATCCTGTTGTGTTCTCCCTTTGCTGCCAAGAACCCACAGATCTCGCTTAGAGGTTTGATTCGAATTTGCACTTTAATTTCAGGACACATAATTTTATCACAGAGATATGGAGAGCATTAAAGAAAGGAAAAAGGTTTTTCCACTCAAAGTTTCTCTGGATTATCTCCAGAGCCTCAGCACCTGAAATCTACATGTAATCTGTAAAAAAATGAATAAAAAAATGAATAAATCACTTGTATCTTCTGTGATGGAACTACTGATTATACTTGGGGAAAAAAAACATGTTTTAATTATCTGACCGTATTAAACATAGTCGATGTCTAATCCGCTCCATGATTCAGTAATTTTGTCTCGTCTTTCTTGCTTCAGGTCGTTTGTGTTTGCTCAGTCAGATTAAGAGCGTCACTTTCACCTTGATTTATTTCTTTTTCTGTGTTTTACATCCGCGTGCTCTGCCGCCATCTTGATAATATGGAATTAGCTTCATTTCCACTTCATTGATTGCACATACAGAAACTTTGATGGTTGGAAATTATTGGACTTAAAAGCAAACATGATAAAACAGTAAAGAGAAGTTTTCATTACATCCTGTAATTTTGCGTTGCTGGCTAATATCCAGAGGATATGACTCGGTTTCACTCGCGTTTAGAGTAAAACTCTGGTTTATGTCCAGAATGTGGAATAATTGACGTTTTAGCCTTTTTGTAAATCTGAGTTATATTTGTGATTTTTTAAATGTATTTATTCATGTTTTAATTACTCGTGTTCATAATAAAGGTGATGATGATGATGATGATGTTTCATCATAGTAACCATCACATTGTCATCCTTGTTATTTAGAAGTGATTCCACAACACATCCCAGATGATGCTCCACCAAACTGCAACATTTACAGCTTTTATAGAAGTTCTCAAACTGATAATAATCTGTTAATCAGGAGATTTTTTATCAGCAGCGCCTCCTAAATCAGAGGGGGCATTATTTATTTTAGCTAATAACACATGAGCTCATAGAAATAGTTTTCCTAACCAAAACAAAGAAATGTTCCCACTTTAAGCAAGATAAATCAACACCTAAAAAGAAAGCGAAGCTTCAGAAGAACTCCTTCCTGTGACCAAATTATTAATTCTGAAATGTTTTGGCGTTAAAACTGTCAGCGCAGGTCAGAGTTTGCCGTCTTGTTGTTTTTCTAAGTAAACATCATGGTACTAATTAGTGGAACTTTTAATGAAAACAGAAAATCAGACCTTTATAATCAGCGTGTGGAGCAGATGAAACATCTGTGGACAACCTGGCAGGCGTCTCCTCTGCTCTCAGTTCACATTTTTAATCCGCAGTTTCACTGGCACATGACTAAAAGTTCAAATAAGCTCTGCAGAGACTGTATGTCAGAATAAGATAAGATAAATCTGTGTTTTTGTAAAGCTAGAGCTTCAACATTATTTTATTATCTTCATCTTTCCAAAGTAATGGAGTCGGAACTTCACAGTGTCGATATTTTACACTCGAGCCATCAGATCTGCCTCTTTAAGATCCAGTAAGCTGCAACTCTGGACTCTGATTTAAAAGAATTAATTTAACTTCAAAACATCTCAGGCCAAAAACCAGAAACATTAAATGATTATTTTCTGTGTTTTTACAAATGCAATCAAGCGTTACCCCATCATAAATATGTAATCATCTAAAAATAATAACCTTCAGTTTTGGCTGCAAGTATTTTTGATTTTTAACAACAAAAGTGCAAATTAGATCCAGTTAATCCAACTGTTTATGGAAATGCCATCATGCAGGAGGACCTGGAGTTTAAATAGTTTGATAAAGTTGTAACTGCAGCAGAAGAGCTGGACTTTGATTACTAATTGGGTAACTAGTTTTGTATTTTATTTAAGAGATATCAGATTAAAATGCATTTGGTAGAATTGCACACCACACTTTTCAGATTTGTAAAAGCTAAGGTGAGAATTGTTAAACATTATGGCACAGAAATATAATTCGTCTACTGACATGTTTTCAGTCGTGTGGGACAAAACGTTGAGCGCTCTGAAAGCGTTTTGTTCTAAAACAGCCTTTTATCCTTTTATATATTTCTGTCCACAGTTACTGTCACAAATCATAAAACATGAGAGAAACTCACAAAGTTTGGGAACATATCTCTTGTTACTCAGCGAGTAAATAATGAATCAAAGGATCTTTGAAGACAGGAGTGATGGTGGCAGATAGAGTAACTGGTGATTTGCAGGTTAATGAAAAGGAAATGTAAAAATCTGAGGAAAATCCAGATTTCCTTCAGCCTGTGCCGACACGTAATGACTGTTCTTTGTAGAACTGGCAGTTGGAGCCATTTGATACGCTCCTTCAGCTTTTGTATTCACAAAGTACTTTGTGTATAGATGGCTCATATTGAATTCATGAGACAGTCAAACAGGAAAACGGAGCACCTTTCTGTGATTCACTTTCAGATGAAAAATATAGACAAAGACAGTTATGCCTCTCTATTTATGGATCTGGAGAGCTCACCGTTTGCATGTTATCTTTCTTATAGGTCTCCTTAACCTTTGTGGAAGGCTTATTGACTCTCACTAACCTTGCAGGGTGCTGCTGGAGGACAAGAGATTATGAGCGTGCTCAGTGTATGGAAAAAGGCCCGTGTGGAGGTTTTTCCGCCCCCATCCTGCCCCTGCCAAGCAGCGCCGCTACCAACGCTTTGCTCGACCTTTGCCTTCTGATCTCAGTTTCCATGGTGAAGCACGCAGTGTTGTGAATTCAGGCCCAACAGACATGCTCATCCTAACTGTGGAGCGGTGTGGCTGTAATGTGATGCACTCCATGCAGGTATGGCAGGAACTGCAGAGCTGCTTAAGATGGAGGTTAAAAGGGAGAATAACAAAGAAAATCTTAATCTCCCTCTGCAGTTTTTCAGTATCTGTCCAACTTTTTTATCCCTGGTGATAAACACGAGCCCGCACTGGCGGCTCATGCTTGAACAACTTTAAGTATCATCCTCATCTGACCACCTCTGGCAGTGTGAATGCTGAGCGCATACTGAATGCATGGCTGCCGGATGCAGCCGTTAATTCAGCCTCTGCAGGCTGCAGGATCACGGGATGTATAAAACCTGCTCAAGTGAACACAAAATAAGAAAAGCTGCCAACATGATACAGGGCTTACTGCTGATGTAAAGTAACTCCTTCCATATTTCCTCCTAATAACGCACAATTTCCTATAAGCCACCTCACATTACCAACGGTGAAGAGGGTTTTAATTAGACCTGAGCAGAAACGGCCTGCACTGTCTCTCTAAGCACAACCTGGAGTGGAAGGTTAAATGTGGAAGCTTATTTCCTTTCAGTGGATAATTTATTGTTCCACTCTCCATAGTCAGAAAGTTAAAAATTGTTTTAAAAATGTTTTTTTTTCAGTATAATAGTAGATAAATAACTTCTCAAAGGCCTTTATTCTGTTTTGCTGCTAATTAGAAGCAGCCCTTAACTAGAGGGAGACCTTCATGCCTTTAATAAGCACAACAGCTTTTTAGAAGCTGGAAAACACAATAGTGTGAATGAAAAGCTGAGTGTAATCTTTGCTTGTTTCAGGAACAGAAATGAACTTTGAATGTGATGAAGCGAAATTCATTTAAATGAAAACAAGACAGGGAGCAAAACTAGCTGCTGTTAACTTTAAACCAGTTAGTTTAGTTCAGAACCGGGATCTACTGCAAAACCGGGGTCACGTTTGGGTCACAGGAAATGAGATAAAGAGCACCTCGGATGACAACATGCATCTGTGTTGTGTTTGCTCTTTGTTCAGAACCTACGGTGGCCCAGAAGGGTCAACAAAATGCAATAAACACAACAAGAGCAGCAATGGAAACACTAAAGGATGCAACAACAAAATGCTACGTCAGTGACGTTAAAATGCTAAAAGCCGTGATAAACTTGCTTCCACTGCAGCCTGGACTCTGTTGTGTTTTGAGTTCTTCCCTCCGATTATTTACTGCTCAACAAGAAATGGTTCCTTTGTTTTGTGTTTGCTGCTAATTTGAGGCATTTTAATACTTTTTTATATAATTACATTTTTACTAAATCAATTTTGCAATAATGTACTAACTAACTCAGATACACCTGCTGGTATTTCAGTATAAGGTAGAGAAAATCTCTTTTTGTTAAAGTTGGAGTTATATTCCTGTCAGGTCCGCTATAGCTGAGGCAGGATTTGGCAAATGGCGGCTGGTGATGCATCAAGTAGAGGCCATTGTGTTACCTTGCTGGTGCTCAGTTATTTCCCTCCCGCTCACTATTGAATCCAAAGAATAGGTTCGTGCTGTTGGTGGTGGGTTCAAAACAAGACAGAGCTGTCGAAACACTGAGAGCCATCCCTCATGCCTGACTGTAGTGGTTAAAGGGCAGCCAGGCTCTTAAAGAAACCATTAGCATTTAGATTTGAGACTCTTCCCCTACAGAGCAGCAGGGAGTGGCTGCGTCACACCTCAGTCTTCTGTGCTTTGAGTGGGCCCAAGTGGCAGCTCCGTAGGCCTGATCAATCTTTCAATATGCCTAAATTGCTTTGGATGACCTGCTCGTAAAGAGACAGGATTGGCCATACTGATTCTCCTCCAATCAATAGCAGATGCTATCATGGCTCATCAACAAAGAACTGTTTTAATGGAGGTCAGGCCATGGAAGATCTAATTCATTTTAATTTGTAAATTGTGGCATGACAAAATTCTAATCAGGGCGCTTTCCTATCAGATATGCAGTCTTCTGAGTCTTTCCTCCGTCTCTCGCTCTCATTCCCTTTTCTCAGCCTCATTTGCATTCATGAGAGTCTGTGTGTATCCACTCAGGACGGGGAAGCATGAATGTATACATGACATATATTAAATATCAGTCGGCATTGACTATCACACAGTTTTTTAGGCTTGAGTTTTTCCTTCTCAAGGTGCATCATCTTTAGCCGAGACGAGTTTTCCTCCCAAACACACTGCTGCACGTGTTTCACCTCATTAAGTAAAGATTGAAAAGATGACAAATATGACATCTGCAATTTATTATCTTAATTAATTCACTGTCTTCTGTCAGAGACAGGCAGGGCACCTCTTTCATCTAAAAACCGTTTTTCCTGGGGGTTGTTGCAGGAAGCCGGCAGTCTGTCGTTTGCCCAGATTAGTGTAAGAGGTGAGCCTTTTCCATCTCGCCTTCCATTCCAGCTAAATTTGTCTCAGCCACAGTAATATGCACCACGGGACTTTTTCTCCCCCCTGTGAGCAGAAATGCAATTGGAATGGGATGCGACTGTCCGTCGTGATTGCGTGCAGATGAACCAGTCTGGCCTTGCACCCGGAGCTTGAGTGAGGCCATGCGATGCCCATCGGCAGAGCAGACGGGGGGCACGTCCGGGGCCCGCTGTCTGCACGCGCCGCAGCACGGCTGCCCGGCTGTGACCAACGCAATCAGTACCGGAGATCGCCACGCCATTTCAGATGGATTAGATCTCCTCCCAACACAGATAGTGGGAAAATTGGCAAGAAAACCGTCGCCATTGATGGCATACGCAAGGAATAGGCCGCAGTCATTACAGGAAGGCCGTTTTCACACCTGATAGTCCGGTAGACTCGGTTCAACTGGGGACAAAATTACAACATTTGTTAGATTTTCGGCTGGTGCAGTTCACATTCATACTGCATCGCGTCAAACGATCCAAACCATTTGGAAATTCTGTTCAGACTCCTGTTTTGTCGCTGCATCATTTCCTTCAGAACGACACAAAAACTTCCAAAGAAGAAATGAGTGAAACCTACTTTTTCGCGATATGTAAAAAAAAAAAAAGTGGAGTAGCATCAGATTTGGCAGTTGTAGCATTTCTCTTTGGTGGAAGTCCACGAGCCATTTCTCCCACTAGCACAAGACATGCGGGTTTGTTCTGGTCGTATTTACACAGAATTTCATGCAAAATAATCTGCTTCCTTCTTTTGGAGCGGTCTATGGTCCACTTTCATATGCAAACACCGCAGAGTTCACTTCAAGTGAACCAAGACAGAGGTTTGTACGCAGACCAGAGTTCACTAACCAAATGAACTGGACTTTCCAGACAAACCAGAGTTTGGTTAAAGTAGGCCAAACAGGACTGACATGAATTCATCCTAAGGTTGTTTTCACACCTGGTAGTTCGACTTGGTTAACTAGGGACGGAAATTGCAACATTTGCTTCATTTCCAGTTGGTGCTGTTCACTTTCACACTCCACTACAGCAAACAAACCGAACAGTTTAAATAACCTGTTCCCCTCCTCGCCTGTGGGGGCGCTGCACCAAGAACTACTGAAGGAAACGATATGAAAACCTCTGAAGAAGAGAGTGGGCGCAACTTTTTCACAAAATGTAAACGAAAATCGATTGGTGTCAGATTTGAGTGGTTTTAGAATTTCTTCTGCTAACAAAGGACTAGCATGTTTATTTTGGTTGCATTTACCCAGAATGCCCTGCACCACAGTCCGCTTTGTGCTTTTGGAGCGTTCTCTGGTCCATTTGCTGTTCATATATGAATTCAAACTGCACCAGAGTTCACTTCAACCAAATCAGACCGAGGTTTTTAGGCGGACCAGAGTTTCACATTCACACCTCCCCAAGCGAACTGGACTTTCTAACAGGGGCCTGATTGAAGCAGATTAAACAGGGCTGGTGTGGATGCACCTTAAGCCACGACTAGCGCTGGTTTAGTATGAAAAATAAAACCGTTGCGTTCATCCAAACAGCCAGACGAGGTCCAGATCTGTGGGGTTATTAAGGGAGGATTGGGCTGAAACGTTCTCTTCAAGGTCTGTTGTGTTCTCCCCGTCGGTTGTAACACAGAAATCCATGAGTGAATTATGGAGAATAATTATTGATGAGAGCCAAGGGCATTATGCTGGACTGAGAAGAGACGCTTCAGAAGCAAAGCACCCCTCGCTCCCCAACCCTTCTGTCTTCACTCTCGAGTGTCCCCATTGATTTATCAGGACGCTATTTTTAGTTGCACATGGAACAGTAATGGATTCATGGGAATTAACAATGATTCATGCGAAGCTAATATTGTGGAATTCAGAGGCCTGATTAATGCTTGAGGAATTCACAGCATCAACTCCCCAATTATTTAGAACATTTCTCACACTGCATAAACACAGATGCTTGTCAGGAAGGCTTGTTAAGGAGGCAGATGTTTGTTCTCTGTGTCAATGCAGACTCTAAGAACATCTAATGGGCTGCAGGAGAAGGTATTAACTCTTCTCCCTTCATGGTCCAGCTGGTGCTGGAAGAGTGACCCAGGTTTTAATGATCTAAGTGATCAGATTTAGACTCTCTCACGCCGCTACACTTTCATTCCTGCTGGTGCTTCTATGACGGCAGATAACAAAGCTTTTCTATCATAATAAATCTCATCTAAGTGGAATTAACTGTGTCATGCAACCATAACTTCCAGCTTTCAGCTTAAATAATTAGTTCAGCCAAATTCATCATTGATTTATGACTCCCAGTAAAGTCCCACTGTGCTTTCAGTGAGACAAAATGTGAAAATGTTAAGTGTTGATAGTTTTGTGTGGATTTTTTTCAACTTATCTCTAGTTTTCAGTCCATTGTGCAGCTGCAGCTTTAGCAGGAACATCATGTCTGTGCAGATGAAGCCTATAAATGCTTGTTACTGCTGCAAGGCCTGACTGAACACCTTCACCTGTCCTCATATTATTGGCTTTATCAGAAGAGCTTCAGAGAACTATTTTCCAGGGAGTTTTGCGCTGAAAATATGAATCCGATACAGTATGGATTCCACTCTGATCCCTGTTGCATTCATGCAAAACATGCAAAACTGTTCTATGAAGAAGCAGCCGCGAGTCCACATGCCCTGAATTTATTTTTGTAACAAAACATCAAAGGTAGCGTTAGTTGAAGCTTCATCTTCACTTGGAAAAGGTGAAAGGTTTTTGTTGAACAATGTGAATTATTGAAATAAATGGTTTTACTTTAATTGGACTCTAGTTTGTGTGTTTAGGGAGGCATGAATGCAAAATCAAACTCTGGTCTCGGTTCGGTTGAAATGAAGTTTTGTTCAGTTGAATGTGAATGTTATTATTTCAAGTGTACTAAGATATTTGCAGTAGAAACTAGACAGAAATACTTGGTAATATTTGTGTTTTGCAGTGAGTGGAGCCTAAATGCCAGGTTTGTTTTAGGAGAATCAAACCTGAGATTCATAGCATGTGGAGGATTTCACTGAAGCCAAAGCTATGCTTCCATTTCTGCTCAGAAAATAAATTCTGCAGAGTTGCACCACTTTACTACTACCAAACGATCCACACCGTGGCATTAAGGTTGTTTATTTCTGATTTTGAATTTGATCTGGAGGAAGTAATTTCAGTGTTGTTACCCCAACAGATGCTCCATCAGTCCAGAGCTGAATTCAATCGTCACAAATGGAGCAGCAGAGTGTCCAGACGCGTTGCTGAAGCTTTGATTGGTGTTTATAAGGAAGGTCTAATGAAAGCCCAGAGTGTGTTGAAGCCTGAAGGAAGCAAACGGACCGGGCCGACTTCTGCTCCTGTCAGTAACATGTAGGTTCTGCAGCTACTGACGCACTGCAAAAACACAAAATCCTACCAGGTCGGTTCTAATGCATATACCTTATTACACTTGAAATAAGACAAAATCACTTAGAAGTAACTTTTCAGCAGGATATATAAGCTTGTTTTAAGTCAATAATTCCTCAATATTGATTACAAATGATTAGTGAAATAATCTGCCAGTGGAACTAGTCAATATTAAAGAAAGTATTGACTTAAAACAAGCAACCATATCTTGCTGAAAAATGAGTCGTAGGTTAGTTTTTTATGTTAAGTGTATCAGGTTATTTACATTAGAAACTAGAAAAAAAAGGTTTAAGATTTTGTTTCAGCAACATTTTCTCTTAAGATCATCACCAGCTCTGGAAAGTTCAGTGAACCTCATGCTGCTTGGATTCTGTGCATTCAGAATTTTATACCTTCACATTTTTACATCACACTTTCTCCCTCCACTCAACTTTCTGAGAATATGCTTGGATGAAGATCTTTCAGTCATGGCCTTGAAACTATGTTGTGTAAGGCTTCTGGATTTTGAACTGAATTACTAAAATACATGTTGTTGGTCATATTTTAAACCTAACACACCTAAAACACGTATTTTCTGTCTCACCACAGAATCCTGTGCACACAGGAAGCTGCCTATAGTCGGCGTTGAGCTTATGAAGGGTACTATAATTAATGATTTTTTTTTATGTGTTCGACTTTAACACCTCCGCGCTGTCTGGCAGGAAAGCTATAGCTCTCCTGTTGTGTCAATATGTTTCCTCTATCTGTTCGGTGCCATCAATGTTTAATCCAATCAACTTCCCTGCATTTCGATTCAAACTGTTCCTGCATGACCTTCTGCTTAAACGGGGAGAAGTTGGGAGTAATTATAAAGGCTGAAATTGGTTTCTGACAGATATGCATGCTTGAGGTGTGTATTAATAGCTGTGGTGATGAATGCATCTGACAAAACAGTTTATAGAGGTTGGAATAGGTGTGGAAGTACTTTTCAATCACAGGAAATAGAAAAAAGGAGGAATAGTTAGTTAATATTTGCCATGGTTTTCTTTCTGTTTGTTGCTCCTTTTCTGGATGTTTGCAACTGAAGGGTTATAATTTCGTACGTTTAGCTTTTTGATTTTTCAGAGAAAAGTGTTCAGCACCGACCTACTTTAGGCTGGAGGCATCATCAAAACGCTGCAAAAATGCACAATCTCACCAAGTGTTTTTGCTTAGTTCCTACTGTAAATATCTGAGTACATTTAAAATACGACAAAACTAACTTAAACGTAACTTTTCAGCAATATATAGGAGCTTGTTTTAAGACAATAATTCTTTAATATTGATTTAAAAATTACTAGTTACAGATAAGTGAAGAGATAGAAGTGTAAAAACCGGCCAGTGGGACTAATGCTTCTTTTTCTAAATTGAAAAATGTTACCTAAAACAAGCTGATTTATCTTTCTGAAAAGCTACTTAACGTTAGTTTTGTCTGATTTTAAATGTACTCGGACAAAAATACTTGGTAAGATTTTGTGTTTTTGCAGTGGACAGAGATGAGCTCCATCAACTGGAAAATAAAATGTTCTGGTAAAACTTTGTTGAAAGACCTTTTGATTGAACTTCAGTATTTTTGGGTAGAAGTAAGAAATACTGCCACCTGCAGGTGGGAGTTGGCATCGCTTAAACCCAATGTTTTTCACCATTTGGCAAAAAAGTTTCAGTACAATCAATTATTTCCACAATAGTGAAATCATGAAAAACTGGATGGACTAGTTGATGTAATTTGACTTTATACAGATTAAAACTCCTTTGATTTGACTGATAAAATGATATTTAAGCACAAAACTGTTATCCTAAAGGTTGTATCTAGAGTTTAGAGGACCGCATAAAAAGCTGTGGTGGGCTGTGAGTTTATGTTTTTCTCAGAGCAAAAAAAAGTGGGAGTATGAGGCAGATATAGCTGTAGGAGTTCCTTCTTCTTTGAAATGTAACACAAATAGTAAAGTTGAGAACGCCATCGTCTGTGGCAGGAAGAAGTCCTGAGGAACGGTAATAAATGTTGGCACGCTAATGCACATCTGATGTCTGCAGATTTGTTTCTCAAACAGGTAAAACAAATGGAAGATGCTTGTTTGATTTCATGGCTGGAATGTGACGGGAACGCCTCCATTTGTGGGAGCGGAAATGTTTTTAATGGCTGTGCAGTTTTTTTTAAGCATCAACCAGTCAATGAAGATAACGTTTCAATCGCTTCCTGTCGCCAGCGACCATTTGTGTTCCTCCAGTTTCCTTTCTGCAGCAACACAGGAAGAGGAATGATGTTACATAAAACATGTTGCACTGCTATTGTGACTTCCTTTGGAGTATTGATGAAAAACACGACAACATAGGATACGATTATCAGGTATCGCAGTTTTTTCTTCCTTCTGCCCGTTTGCTTTGACTGTTGGAAAAAGGTGCATATCGACGCTGCAGAACAAAACATGACAGCCACACTCAGATGTGGTTCAATGATTTAGATTTCTGCAGTTTTGATGTCTCAGTGGAGTGAAAATGCAGCAGGGTGATATGCATACAGTTCCTCTGTTAATTGCAGCCTTCTGCACTGAAAATAATGAAGGAAAGTTCAATGAACACCGGAGACGGCAACAAATCCAGTTTGAAAGCTGCCTGTGGGATGAAAGTCTGCGCTAGATTCACGACTGAGAACGTGAAATGTCAGCGGGTTCATGCAGAGGTCAGGTAATATCTAGCAGCTTTTAAAATGCCTTTGAATCAACAGTCATTTCAGATTTCTTGTATGAAGACAAAGTAGTAAATTGAAAGGTGAAACTTTGGAGCGTCTTCACATCACCTGCTGTTACTTTCACTGACTCTTTCCAAGGACGAGTTACATAAAGCACTTACAGCGCCGCTGAAAGTGGAGAATAATGAGGAAAAGCCATCGCCGAACTAAACACCACGACACATTCCTGGCCCTCTAAGTTACACCAGGATGTGAAAGAAAAACTGATTCCTGCAGATCATCCCTGACCTTCGTCTCCATTAACTCATTTGGCTCCATTTCCTCTGTTGCTCACTGCTTTTTACTTTGGATGGTTCACCTCAGGTACTTGAGCTCCACTGTTTCCTTTAGCTGCGTTTTCATTGACCTGAAAATTGCACAAATCAAAATTTAAAAAATACATTTTCTCTTTGGAAACACGGTAATTTTGAAAGAACTTTTGTTTTGCACTAGAAAGAAGTATTTTTTGCTGCATCAAAATTTATTTATTTCATAAAATTACGATGGAAACACTTTTTTTTATATCACACCAATCATGTGATCAACAACCGGATGTTACTACTGGCTGAAATGATGAAGAAGACAACAGGAGGAAGATGGTGTGTTTTTTAAAGACTTGCCGCTTGAACAGATGTGTCCATGTGTGATTTTTATTACATCTCTTATTTAATGGAAGCACCACAATTGTGAAATTGTTCTTTTTTATTATTATTTACAAGGTTTTGTGGACATTTGTAATTGAAATGCAGCTACTGGCCCTTTTGTCAGTTATATCTAAAGCAGGGCTGGGACTTCAACACATTCATTTCCATTAATTAATTACATTGATTTTAACACCTTACATATTTTAACATTTAATAACTTTGACTAAATGCTTTAAAAAATCTTTGTTTTTGTTTTTTTTTGTTTTTATTTATACACATTTCCATCCAGAACTTATGTTTCTTAAAATGTGTAAATCTAATGCACACATTGCAAACAGCAGCCGTCTCGGCCCACTAAGGTTCATTTCTGCTTCAAAAATGATCTGATGGACACTGGACTGCTGCTGTGTTCAAGTTGTGCTAAAAGGAGTTAGCCTATCATCAAAGCTATTCTAGCATAGCATCTCAATGCTAAACTTGTAGCAGCAGCAGCACAGACGCTGAGCTAATGCTAATGTTAGCGTTAACATTTCTGAAGAATGATCAGGGTTCCTGAAAGCTGAACTTTGCTCCAATCTGATGGTTGAATAACAGATTAAAATCAACAAATATATTTGTTGTTGAGCTAATAAAATGTTTATTTTGTCGATATTTTTTGATTAAAATGTGATTAATTTAGATTTTTCTTCGATCTGGTGATCATATTTGTGCAGCTTGATCCCCGGATCGTCGGCGGCGGTGACAGTCATCTTACTGCTGCAGATGGAAATAAGGACAGGCTCCTGTAGCTTCTCATCTATAAGAAATAAATTAATAATCTTATGGGAGCTGGAGTCAATTTAACTTGTTTTCCTCAAAGGTAATAATCGTCAGAAACTTGTTGTTCCTGTTGACTGTCAGCTGCACCGAGATGTTTACCCCAATATGAAGACAACCTGCTTTTATTCCCACCACCGGCCATGATGAATGTCTAACCGCTGCCGCCGCGCTGTTTAATGAAACCTGTAATCCAATCTAAAACTTATGAAATGTTGCGACAGAGTAAAGCTTTTCCCACAGCTGCACTGTTCATCTCTGAGACTCTCATTGTGAATGTCACAGTTGGTTTCTCACATGTTGTCAGAGAGGAGCTTGTTTTCACTCTGTGGAGGCATCTCTAAAGAGAATCAACAATGCTTCTGTCTCCAAGTTAAAGGGAGGCGCAGAAACGGCACGTTTGCTGTTTTACACACAAAAACAACTCTGGTTGCTCTTGTTTCGCATATTTCAGCAAAGAACTAATCGATGACGAGCATGCAGCCGCACATCGGTGTTTTCATTCACAACCTACACGCTTCTGCGAAGGACAATATATAGAGCTTCACTATTTAAAGGGCTTCTCTTTGTTTTGATATGATGGATGAAACTGTAACTGCTGCAGAAATTGTGGGAAAAAATCCTTAAAATGATGAAGACGTTAACATTGGCTGAAAAATACAGCGGCGTTGACCTTTGACCTTGTTTTTTCCCTAATGCCTCCTATAACTTACAGCAGCGCTGGAAGACCCAGCTTGTCGGTTTGGAGAAGATTAGTCCGTTGTGGTAATTTTCTGAATCACAAAAGACAAAAGCGTGTTGGAATATAAACAGCCCGAGGCTGATTGTGAAAAAAGGGTTCCTGAATCGTTAAATTAAGCAACGGGTTTGATTTAATTTCACTCGCAAGGCTGGCTAATGGGAAAATTTATGCAGGGAAATACAAAATTAAAGAAAACAGAAGCAGTATTCTCAGTTGGTGGTAAAAGTTAAAAAAGAATAACAGGAAAAAGTTGTTTTTCTTTGTCTTAAGTCTGGTAAAGATGTATGAAGAGCCTTAAATAAACTCATCTTTGATTAAAGCTGCAACTTTTGGTTTGAGAACATTTATCCAGTGGGAATAAAATTAAAATCACTTTGATCCAGTGACAGGAGTCAGGAATCTGTTAACAGAAAAGATCTCTTGCCCATTTCTGCAGGTTCAAATGTTAGAAAGCTGCACCACAGGGGTCAGATGAGGGGTTTCTGCAAAGCCCCGTTTCTACACGAAGGAAACAAAGCAACTGGAATAATGACAATTACTGTAAATAACAGTAAAATAATCTGAATTAAAATTTAATGATAGAACTGATTAAAGGCAATAGTTGGCCATTTATCTTTGTGACCTACCATCACAAAGATAAACAAAGAATTTTGCCCAAAAGTAGAATTAATGAGGCTAAAATTGAGCCTTTCTGTAACAAATGATCTGGTTAAATATGTTACAAAGCACTGTGTTAGGTACAGTGGAGGATCTGTGATGCTGTGGGCTTGTTAGAGTTGGTGGCAATTTAAACTCATAAAAAATAAACAGAACAAACCTGAAATAGAAAGTTGGTGGCCTTTTCAGTGGAAACGGTTTTCTTCACCATTATCAAGTACATGAGATTGATTGACAGCACTAAGCCCCTCCTCCTGGCTCTGATTGGTTGTTTCTCCAGATAGCAGCTCAGGTAGGAAGTGGAGGTTGATCTTGTCACATATTATCTGCCTCATAACAAACTGTAGCAACATGGTGACAGTTTTAAAAAACATAATCTTTATAAAAGTTACATGCTGCAGTTTTAAAGTTTTACGACTTTTTACTGGAGCTGCCAGAAAGTGTGGGTGGTGCTGTAAAAACCCCACAGCGTCATGGCAGTTCCACCCGAGCAATGAAAAAGTTTTTACCACCTGAGAGACGATAAAGATCTGCCTCCTGGCCTCTGGCCTTGTATCGGCGTATGAAACATGAGCGGAAAGCAGGAAGTGGTGGAGGCCAGCGTCTCATCACCCGGACCGCGCGGACAGCGCCGTCCGTCCCGCCGTCTGTCCGTCCACTCGTCTCATTTCCATCCCAGTGGCGCGCTGGGTAATAGAGATCAGTAATTGGTTGCTATAAATCCCGGCCGAGGACAAGGTGGGTCAGAACAGGCTGATTACTTAGGCATTACAGTCAATCTAAGCAAGTCCTTGAATTGAAAGATTTGGTGAGGTGGATTCTCATTATGGGGCTCAGTGAACGCCTGCGTTTGAGTGAAAGAAGAGGGGCCAAGGTCCCTCTCCCATCCCCTGTTTCAGGACCACATTATGCAATGCTCCAACGCCCTGAGCGGTGCAGACTTGTAAACAGCCAAACACATTTATTTTCCCTCTGGGGTTTTACAGGAATGTGTTTGTGAGGCGATCGGGGGTCTGCGCAGGGCGTTCTGCGGCAGGTCGGGTGTTAAATCACAGATTCAGGGAGCAAACGGCGCCCATGTCTTGGCATCTGCCTTCAGCTTTGCAGAGTGGTGTTTATCTTTCAGTGTCGCCGGCAAACAAGCTCTCAAGGTAATTAGCTCTGTCATTTAACATGAAGCAGATTGATGGCTTTGTGGCGAAATGCACCTTTGTGTTATTTTTCATCTCGGAGCCTGTGAGCTTAATCCATTTTAAGCTTCTCGGGATGAAAAAGAGTCTATGGAAGATGAATTAGGGTGTAAAGCTGATAGTCTTTCTCAGCATTCTCTCCAGCTGAAGGTGTGACTTACTGGATTATGGGAACAGTAGTTTCTGCTCCAACTCCTCTAAGGTCTCTGATGCGCCTTTTTATATTCCTGCCTATTTTGATGCTTTTGCTTTTATTATATGTACACACAAAATCTAAAAGTACTTTTTAGTTTCTAATGCAAATATCTTACTGCACTTAGAAGAAGACAAAAGTAACTTCAGTAAGATATATCCGTTTGGTTTAAGTCTGTAATTCTTGAATATTGATTAAAAAAGTTCCATTTCCACCAGAACAATGGAGTCAGAGCGTCGATTAAACAAGAACTGTACAAAAATATAAATATTTAGCATTTTAGATTGATTAGAAAAAGGAAACAATAGAGACTAAAACAGTTTTTGCTTTTTAGGTCATTTCTTATCTGTAAAAAAAATTGAGTTATTTATTTACCTGCATTTCTTGATGTATTTCTAGTTAAGTGAAAAATCTGCAGAATGAGCCAATTTTCTTATACAGTTCATCTATTAATCGTCATAATTGATTAATCGATTACTGATCGTTAGTTGCTGCCCTTTATATGTTCCACACATTGTGACTGAGACTTTTTTTAAGTCCCCTTCCTGTTCCCATCAGTTCTCCATAAAAAAGTCTTTGATTCAAAGTGTTCAAAGTCATTTGTCTGCAAAAATAAAGTCAGCCCAAAATGTACAAATCATGTCATGAATAGTAATGGAGCTGTGCTGCTAAATACGAGCTAAATGAGCAAATGTGATAAATTAACTTTGCGTGCATTAAGAATGACGAGCGGGGGGGAAAGATATATGAGGCGTCGTTGCCGTGGGAGCGGTGCAAACCCCCGCCGGGCGAAGTGTTCCCACTCGAGTTAGCATCATCCCTCCACTCCTGGAGCAGCACGCCGCTTCACTTAGCAGCATCCATTTGGGATGCAGCACAAACGCTGTTTTAGCGCTTTTATCTTAATGCACTGCAACAGTCTGGCGCTCTAAAGGCACGATTATGGTACAAAAGGGCGGGGGGCATTTAAACAAGACGTATTTCAACAGCAACTTAGCAACCAAGCTAAACACTGGAGGGCAGATGGCTTTGTGATTCTCATTGCTGATTCACTTCATTTTGCTAAATGGACTCTTTGCATATATTTTAATATAGCACTAATTCTTTGCATCATTATCCCAGTTTAAAGCATCAAACCCTACTGAGTGTGTTTACTGTTGGAGGAGCGTTAATCTGCCACGCAGCAGACTGTTGTCACGTCAACCACCTGCTGCACGCTGTAAGAAAACTGCATCTCAAAGGATCGCAGACGTCTGATGAGTGCCAGAGCAGCAGAGTTTTTACTCAAGTAAAAGTAAAACGTTGCTGTCCGAGAAATTACTCGAGTAAGAAGGAAAAAAGTGATCAGAGCGTCTGATTTAACACTTAAGACAAAAATGTAAAGTTATGTCCAAGTTCTGGTAAGACGAAAAAGCACTTAAACTAAATAACAGAATTACAAAATAATACAGTTGATAAAAATATATTATATGCTAGAACAGGGGAAATACTTCTAAGACCAAATGTCTCAGCAGGTAGAAAATGCATGACAAAAACAAAGCAAGTGCACAACAAGTCCTTCCTTAAGTAAGCTGTAGATGTACGGAAGAACATTAGGACCACTACAAACTAAAAAACAAACATTCTTTGGTGCATGTCAGCTATGTTATTAGCATATAAAAATAAATGCATAACTATTTCTTCCTTGTTATATGATTTGTAAAAGTGATTTTTTTTTCCACACTGGAAGCCACTTGAAAATGTATTTGGTAGGTTTGAGTTTTAAATCTCCATTTACAGCAGAATGTTATGATCTCCACCATTTTATCTACAAAAACTGGACATTTTTGAGTTAAAAAAAAGGAAAACATACAGAATTGGAAAAAAAAAAACTTTTCTGAAAAAAGTTTTGAGCTCAGAAAATTATAATTTTTTTCTTAAATTTCAAAGATTAATCTGAACATTTCTGACAGGGTTTTCACAAATTTTTGACTTTGAAATTTTCACATTTTTCCTCAATTGTGAAATAAATTTGAGTTTTTTCTAAAAGAAAAGCTACGACTTTTTGAGCTCAGTAAATTTCTTTGTCTTTCTAGAAAATTTCTGAGATTCATTTCAAAATTTTTCAGTTTTTTGGTGTAAATTTACTCTTCAGCTTTTCTTTTTTTATTATTTCTACTCCGGCCCTAATAAGACGTTATAGAAACTTGTCCTGAATATTTGTGATTCTGAGATCAGAATGTTTTTCTATTTTTCTCAGTGGCCCTAATCTTCTTTCGTAGTAGATTTGTCTGTGTCTTATGTTTTTTCTTCATTCAGTGAAGTTACTCTTTGGGTAGTTGATCCAAAAAAATGTAATTTCAGTAATTGTAACCAGTTTCTACCCTCCTCCGATTATTACTTATTAACATTTTTCTTTCCTGATTGGCACGGAGCGTCATACGGCGTCTATGACGCTCCGTCTGTCACCCTGTGAGGGCGTTGGCTCGCTTTAAGAGGCCGCTGATTTAATGGCGCGCTGACCTCCCCATCCGCGTCCCGACATGCGACGGCGAGAGAAACCGTAAAGGAGGAAGATGGATTGGCGGACGAACTTGTATGTCTTTCCCCGGATGGCGGGGAGCGACGGGGAATATTCAGGAGGACGGTGGTGTCGGCGGGGGAAATGACAAAATCAAGCATGATGTTGTTTATTTGCAGACAGGTCTTGTAATGTTACATGACATAATGTCGTGTCACATAACATCAAATCATGTTACAGTAATGTGGGCGAGCCTTTTCACCGCACCCCACTGCAGAAAGAGTCAGCGGAGAAAAATTAAATTACAAAAAGAAAAACACAACAGCTCCATTTTTAAGTGTCTAAAATGGAAACTTTGTTTTTGATTTAAATTCCAGCTGATCAGGAAATCACAGAAAATGGTTGAAGAGCATCTTTTATCATTCATTCTGTTTCTTCCAGTTTTTTCTTTCATGTTTAATAAAATTTTCAGCTCTCTTCTCCTCCTGGAGTCTTAGAAATACTCATAAAAAGACAAAAATATCAAAACTCACAACTTGATTGGTTCAGATATAAATCTGTGAAATTTGCTGGTGATGAAAGAGTCCTGAAAGAACTGGGGAAAAGATGAAAACTGTTTTATAGACGATACTGAAAACACAAAGAGAAAGAAATGATAGCTTTCTTTGGAGATCCACAGATCTCTATTTTATTATTATTCACAATTTAACTGAATATTATGTTTCTGTTTGTTTTGTTGCACATTTTAATTTGACTCAAATGACTGAATCCATATTTTGAGTTTCTTGTTGTGATTAATCAACTTTTATATGTTTTACATTAACTTCAGTTTAATTGTGCTTTTTTTTACCTTTATTTATGATCATATCTTTATCTCACCATGTTCTTCAGCACCACATTTAGCACAGTTTGGTTTTCACAGGTTGGTAGTAATTAGTTACATTTACTTGAGTAACATTTTGGTTAAAATACACTTTAGGTGTATTTTTATTTTTACTAAACAAAACTCTAGATACTGATGATACAAGACAAACTGATGGGAGAGAGAAAGGATGCAGGATATATATATATTTTTTTTTTACATAAATATAACTAAAACACGCAGTGAGGCTTTCAGTTTTCCTTTGCACGTCTGTCATAAACTTGTTGCCCACTAGGAGGATTAAAAAGCTTAAAGTAAAATCTAAAACAACTTTTCCTACTGTAAAAAATAAATACCCCAAATTTAAATTTAAAATTAAGGCAACACATTACACTGCAAAAACACAAAATCTTACCAAGTATTTTAACTAGTTTGTAGTACAAATATCCTAATACACTTGAAATAAGAGAAAACTAACTTATAAGTAACTTTTTAGGGGCTTGTTTTAATTTGATTATTGAATAATAATAAAAATGATTAATTTCATTGGCTGATTTTTTCACTTTTAATTTTCCCTCATGTTATAAGTTAAATAATCTGCCAGTAAAACTAGTACTTTTACATTAATATTTAATTATTGACCGAAAACAAGCTCTGAAAAGTTACTTATATGTTAGTTTTGTCATATTTCAAGTGAACAAAAATATTTGCACTAAAAACTAGTTAAAATACTTGGTAAGATTTAGTGTTTTTACAGTGTACAACAAATATTAATTACATTTTACTATGTTCAGTAATTTAATTTAACTACATTCAAATAGAAAATATGAATTAAGTGTAATTTATACAAATTAGGTTGGAAATAGAATAATTTAAATTTATACAAATAATTAAATCTAATTACATGTTATAGGACTGATGTAAACTGACCAACAACAGTTAGTAACAGCCATCATATCCAAATAAAACCAACATGTCAGCTTATAAATGCAAGTCTAATGAGTATGAAACACTAACAAAAATAAACCTGAAGTGATTTAGTAAAACTGAAACTTTTTATTCAGTTTACTCATTTTATTTAACTAGAATAAGTAGATTTTACTCCAAACAATTTCAGATTTAAGAAAAAAAAAACTCTCACAAAGTTTAAAAAGTTCTGACATTAATTTTGTTTTACTTAACACAGTAATGGATGATTTATGTTTTATTTTACTACTTTAACCTTTTGATTCTGTTATTTTCTCCCCTCTTTGTTTTGTTTCCTGTTGCAAACTTCCCTGAAACCAAGCCAGCGTTTCCTCCTCTCCTCTCATGTCTGGGTTTTCTGAGTGGATTTAAATGTGTTGCTGTGTATTTCTGGAATAATAAACCTGCCTAATTACTTTTTTTAGCCCTGGAAAGCACTCTGGGTCGCACATGTTTCACAAAAAGTGCCGCAGAACGAGGCTTCGTTGCTGTGATGTAAATCGTTCTGGACTCAATTCCTGTTTTATTTTAATATCAGAAATCCCATTTTGGTTCCAGCAGCCGGTGCTTGTTAGTTTAAAAAATCCTTCTGTCTTCTTGTAGGAATTTTTTTTTCTCCGTTTGTCATAAATTTAGATTAAACACAGCCTCGCCACAGCCTGGTCATTACCTCCAGTCTCATAGGAAATTAGCTGTCACTTGGCCGTACTCAGAAGCCATCAGCCTCCAGAAGTGAGAGTCAAACAGCAGCACTTCATCTAAAGGTCCTTTCAATAAGCATTAGTTATCTTGTAATGTGATCCCATAAATCTTCACATGAATCTTGTTACATCGTGTTGTTAGAGCTGCATACTTTTGAATCAAAGCTGCAGACTGTATATGAGTATTATTTGACGCTTGGGGTTTTATGTGGCGTTGCCTCCTCTCTGGAGGAAGAAGGAATCCCTGCAGGTCCTGAGCCAACACTCTGGAATTACAACGTTCAGGAAGAGTGGCCACGTTTTTTAAAACTCACAGGTTCAAATCCTGCAGAAACACAAAGTCTTACCAAGTATTTTTAGTTTCTAGTGCAAATATTTAAGGGCAATTGAAGACAAAACGAACTTTTCAGAAAGCTGTATGAGCTTGTTTTAAATCAATAACTCCTTAATACTGATGAAGAAATCCTACATTATTTCACCTATAACAAAACATTTTCCCATGTTTTAAATGAAATAGTCTGCCAGTGGAACTAGCACTTTATTTTTATTAATTATTGACTTAAAACAAGTTTCTATATCTTACTGAAAAACAGAAGCTTTTGGGAAAACATTCCCTTTTTGTGTTTTTTTACTTCACTACACTTTTTACTTTTACTATTATTACAAAGTTGAATTATAGTTGAAATATAAGTTGAACTAGAAACTAGACCAAAAATACTTAGTAAGATTTTGTGTTTTGTAGTGAATGAAGTTATTCAGGCAGCTTTAACTACATGATGGAGGCTGCAGATCCCGTTGCTATGGCGCCTGCACTGCAAAAACACAAAACGTTACCATTTTAGCTCCATTTCATGTCTAGTTTCAACAGAAATTAAATAAAACTATCTTACAGTTAAACTTTTCAACAAGATACAGGAGCTTGTTTTCAGTAAATAATTCTATAATATATGATCAAAAGTGCTACTTCCACTGGCAGATTATTTCACTTATAACAAGACACATTTCCCATATTACAAGTCAAATAATCTGCCAGTGGAAGGAAGATTTTCTGCTCAGATTAGACCCAAGTTGAACTTTTTGGATCACTGTCCTCACAGTGAAACACGGTGGTGGCAGCATCATGCTTCCAGGATGGTTTCTGCTTTGTACTTGGGGTAAATGAATGTTGTAATTACATTTATAAACACAGTATTTATGTGATTTTTTTTAGCACACCTTTAAAAAAAACCAACGTTAAGTCAGATCTGCATGAGTTCAGGAAAACTAAAAGTGATTTTGCTGAATATTTTTATGATAATGTTGATTCTAAATTAAGCAAATTTCGGTTGTATGCCAGCTTTAGCATCCCAGCTGTTAGAAATATACATGAGGTCAACACCCAGAATGCAGAGTGTTGCAGACTTTGAAATTCAACATGTAGATTTTTTTTTATTTCCTGATTATTAGTTGAAGATTTTCCGTGGAGATTTCCGCTCCGTTTTTGTTGAAGTTGTGAGCAAACGGTGTTCAGTCGTCCTGTTGCAGTAGAAAGAGCCGTCTTCGCCCCATCATACCTCTCGGTTCCTTTGGAGTTTTGCTCTCTGATGTTGTTTGTCCATGAGAACCTGCTGTGCCACCAGCTTCAGAGCCGACCGACACCATATGTTTGCATTTCTGGGTTTTTGGGGTTTTTGCATGGACTTCCATTAATTAAAGCACTTTGTTAGCAAAGACAGCACAGCCTTAAAAGAGATGAATGGTTTCTAAATTTATCTTCAAGCGGTTGTGGACTCTCTCTCGGTTTGGAGGCGCAGACAGGAACACCGACTGGAAGCCTTGTTAATGTCGGCTACTGCTGTGAAGCGGAGCCACCTAAAAATACTCTGCTTTCAGGGCGGCGGTGCGGTTTCAACGGTTTTACCTCTGAAGGAGAGCGCTGCGGATCGATCCGTTTGGTTGTGTTGTTGTGACTTTGGAGCCGGACAACTTGTTTGTTTTGGTCTGTTTAACACTGTTTCCTCTGGACTGAACATGGAGCATTTCTGGGTTTGAACCAGTAAAAAAATGAAAATTAAACGTAGGATTTTGTCATTTGAATGATTGTTGTTACTGTTTCCTATTGACAAAGGTTTGGAGGAGTGTGTGTCTATTTTCCATCTAAGATACGTTTAAGTTCATTGCAGCTTAATAAAATTGCTCAGTATAATTTTAAGTATTTGAAGTTATTTCAAAAGATATTTTCTATCATTATGCAACTGTTATTAAAACATGTTTTTTACATATTTGTTAAAATTATCACCTTGACAGTATGTGAAACAGATAATCTGTGAAAAAAAATCTCCTCTGCTGCTACCTGTACTAATTACAACCAATCAGAGCCAGGAGGCGGGTCTTAGCGCTGTCAATCACCCCAAGCACGCCTTCTTTCTGCTACACAACAGCTGCATGTCTTGAATGCTAATGCTGGTTAGCATGGCCTCCAATAATGGTGGAAAAACAGTTTTCCTGGAATCATAAGTTGTTTATCTGCCGTTAGCACATTTAGCAGCGAGTAAACGAGGTTGATTGGCAGCGTTAAGACCCTCCTCCTGGCTGTGATTGGTTGTTCCTGACCGGGAACGATTCGGTTCTTTAGACTGTAACTTCAGGAGGAGGTGGAGAACATTGATCTGTTCATAGTCTCATGCTGTGACAACATGGTGACAGTTTTAACAAATATGTTAAAAACATATTTTTATTTTTATAAAAGTTACATACTGCAGCTTTAAATTGGAGGATTTTTTTTAAAGATGAGTGTCCATCAAGAGTTGGGATATTTTAGCCAACGTTTAATTATTTAGTGTTACCATGCAAAGAAAAAAATACCTTGAAGCATTTCATAACTTATTTATTATTTCAAAATTCATTTATTTCATTTCATTTTTTAATTTTATGTGGGGTTTTTCAGTATAAACACTCCAGACTTTCTTCTGTTTGTGAGAAAACATAAAATAGAGTGTCTAACATTTCATCCCGATGGACACGAGGGGTCCAGCACTTAATTATTTAATGTTGCTATGGAACAAAGCAACATTTGTTCCATAGCAACATTATGGAACAAATGTTGTTCCATAATGTTTCCAAATATTTTTTGGAAAATGTTCCAAAAAATATTTGGAAACATTTTCAAGCTTATTTCTGATTTCACAACTCATGTATGTGAATTCATCCTTTATTTTTATGTTTTTTTCTTTAGGATAAACATTAAAAAATGTCTTTTTTTCCCTTTTATTTCAGAGCAGACGTGGAATAAAAAATTAGTTAAAAATCAGGCGCACAGATATACTGTACATTTATATTTGTGTGATTTAATTTTCTCAAGGAAAATTAGAGACACTTCAGAGTAAATAAATCCTGATTTGCAGTGAAACGTCTTCGGTTCGTTCGCGCCACAATCACATTAACAGAGAATTGATTTTCGCTCGGCGTGTTAAAAACGCACACAGACGTTAATGTAGTTACAGCCAGCCTACGGCCGTCAGCTGAACTGTCAGCTGTGTTCCTGTTCCGCTGCGCGTCCTGAAAGTGCTGTGCAGAGAAAAAAGTCTCTCTGGCTGCTGTCAATACGCCGATACACCTGGCTCATCAGAAAAATATGCAGCGCTGCGTCTTCACCCTCATGCAGATGAGGAGCTGCTGCCCAAACATTCACACCTCTTTATGCTTTTCACCTTTTTGTTTAGAGTTTTGCCACCATGAAGTCGAGGAAAAAATATAATTTTGTAAAGTTTTTGGCAGAATCTGAAAAGTGTGGTGTGCATCTGTGTCGTGAAGAAATGTAGCCCCTCAGCATTATGCTGCTACCTCCATGTTTCATCATATGGACAGTCTGTGTTGTACACTAACCTAATAACTTAAAAACAAGCATGCAGAAAAGTTACTTATGACTTAGTTTTGTTTTATTTCAAATATGCTGAGATATTTGCACTAAAATCTAAAACAAAAATAATTGGAAAATTGTGTTTTTGCAGAGACTGTAAAGATGACAAAACATTTCTAAAAAAATTATCAGTTTTTTCTTTCCTGTAACATTTTGCAGTTATAAAGAAACTTATTTTTCTGTTCTGACCCAAAATGTCTCTTTGGATTCTAAAGTTTGCAAACTCTTATTCTGGAAACTAACTAAATATAACTTTATTTGTAATTTGATGTCATTTTATCACCAGATTTTATTTTCTACCACAAATAATCTTTTTATTTGTGGTAGTTTAAACACTTTGGATGCTGTGAGGTGGATCTGGTTCAGCCATGTTTGTATCGGACGTTTCGGTCGGAGTGACAGCTTGGAAACATCTGCGGTCAGTAAACCAGGAAGTGTTTCAGAGGACAGGAAGTCGATGTAAAGCTGGGTTTACATCATTTCTGCCTTTGTGACACCATGAAAACTCACACATTCACTCACACCGAGGCATTACTGTCACTAGTTTATAGAGGAATGATTCTCATTTCCTCTTGAGCTTCCAGGGACGTTTAGGGAAAAGTTTTCTTGATGGTTTGTTTTATTAAATCTGATGAAGTATTCGGGAAATATTTCTACATTTCAGTCAAACATTTGCTGGAAAACAGAAATTTGGAGACTAATGTTAGAAATGCTGGAGAAAAAAACTGAAAATTTTGACTTTTGAAACTGAAAACCTACAATTAATGTAAGATTCTTCCCCATGATGAACATAGGGCTGCGATTAATGATTACTTCAGTAATTGATTATTCTGACAATGATTAAACAATTGCCACATTTTTCAGATTTTACATTTCAACAACTTCATACAATATTAGAAATGCATTAAAAATCCAAATATATTATTGCTTTAAAAGGTAAAACAGCAACTGACCAAAAATACTAAAAAATACTTCAAACATCATCAGACGTCTTTCTGCTTCGCTTTGTATCAATAGAGTGAATCTGGTGATTATTTTTCTTAATTAATAATTCAATGCCAAAGGTGCTTAATGGATTTTTGTTGCATTATTTGAAACAGGTGATGCTAAAACTGCAACTTTATGAGTTCATTGTTGAACATATTTTCAGACAAAAGTGTTATGTTTTTTCTTTATCTTAAATGCAAATTGCATTGTTTTTTTTGTTGTTTTTGTTTTTTTTGCAGTTTTGGATTAATTGTTGCTCTGATTGTGTTGTTCTTGCGCTCCAGTTGATTATTATTTAATCGATTAATCTGATTAATCATTTTGGACCTGATTTAAGTTGCTGAAAGATGAAGGTTCCCCTTATTTTTAGCTTTCCAGCAAAATGCTAAATGTCCTGCCTGTTTACTCCAGTTAACGATTAATTGATTACCAAATTAGTTGATGGTTATTTCAATAATTGATTAATCTGATTAATCGTTTTGACCCTAAGCTGTTGCTAAAAGGTGAAGGTTCCCTTCATTTTTAGAAAATTGATAAATGTTTTGTCCCAACATTGATTCCTTTGAAGTTCTAAGGGTCTGAATACTCTAGGTAACGATTAGTCGATTACTAAATTATTTGATGATTATTTCCATAGTCAGTTCATCCGATTAAACGTTCCAGTCCCAGGCCGAGACTCAAACCCGTCAGAAATGTCCATTTCTGTGATTTGTTTCATTTAAGGACAAATATTTTCGAGCAGCAATTTGTTCCTTTTTTTGTTTTCACGTCCTAAAGACACAAACATAATTACTTTTTAAGCCCAGACATCTATTAAGTGGCAGAAAATTGCTCTGGAATTCAAACAAAGGAAAGAAAGCGAGCAGACTGAATGTTTCTCCTCAGCAAGGCAGATAGCGCTCTCAACAAAACCAGAAAATCACCTAACAGGTGCCCTTGAGACGGCTGAACAATTACATTCTGATTCATTAGCAGCCTGCAATGTCAAGCCACTTCTGAATGCTTCTAATGTCTGTTTCTATTATTCTTTGTTCTCCTCTGCAGAGATCAATATGGGAGAGTGAGGACTTGTGTTGATTCTTTATGTCTCCAAACAGAAGAAAAGTTTAAGGACAAAAAAGCAACAAAGTCTGAAGGTACAGCGACGTGTCAGCTAGCCGGCTAACAATAGTGGAGCTAGCGCGTGTTGCTAGCCAGCAGACTGGAACATCATGCTTCAGTAAAGCTGGAAGCGGTGCAAAAAGAACAGAGAGGCAACTTTGTGCATCAGGGCCGCTCATTCGATTATGTGAAATAATCTACCTTAAGAAACGCGCGAGTGAATGCTAAACGAGATTCTCCCGTGCAGCTGATGATTACCATTTTGTCTCCAAATTGAAACCAAGCCGAAGGTAGACGCTAATTTAAATAAGGGAATCTAAAAGAGAACTGGAGGTAAAATCAAATTCTGACGGGAAGCAGAACTGATGGAAACGTGAAGCTAAAGTAACCTTGACGCGCGGCTTCTCCCCGCCACGCCGTAATGTGTTTCATTGTGTTTGTGCCGTATTGTACGCTCCCCTCATTCATAGCCCAGCTCTGCTTAATGGACTAACCTGCCAAACTCGCAGCAGCACAAACACAAAGGGCCTGCTGTTTTTAAAATGATTGAGCCATGGCTTGTCAGCAAGAATCTGCTCTCGCCCTTGAATGCTAATTACGTGATATTTATGCAAAGTCACGAGCCGACTCCCGGAGGATCTTAGACTGGATTTCTGAACTCTTAAAACAAATCTTAACGTGTTGTCAGCATAACAATGTCAATAAAATGACACTTCACTTTGTGTCAGGAAGGCACTTTTTCTTCCTCCCAACAGAAAAGGCTTTCAGATCCCCCACCCTCACTCAGCCCATCACAATCTGTGACACAGTTTCTACAATCAGCCTGACAGCTGCCCTAAAACAAATGAAAATGTATGAACTGAAAATGCTAATGCAGCCCGACTCATTGTGAAAGTTTCTGTTTAAATGTTTGCTGAAATCACTGCGCAGGGTTGTTTTATGAATCATTTTAATTGTGTTTGTGAGCCTTTGACTAGTCGCCGTTCCTGCAGAAACCAAGACGGAGGGTGATTATGTGCTGGTTACTTGCATCCTGATGACCCGGTTGAAAATCAATTGCTGGGGTGGCGGGATCGAGTTAATTACCGCGCCCCTCAATGGCAAATAACCATAATTGAATCATGAGTTTTTTCGCTGAATCACGTGATTTTCCCAGCAGCCTGGTGGTTGTCAGATTCTCTGGACCATGAAATTAATACAGGCGAGGCGCTGAAATGAGCCACAGCTGCAGTCAAGTAAAACTACAGGACACTGCAGATCATCCAACAAAAACTTACATTCTGCAGATAAGAGGAGAAGTTCTGAAACGGCCAAAAATCACAAAAAAAGGCAGTTTATTAAAAAAAAACAAAGCAAGAAGTCACTTCCACTTATGGACTACAGTCATGTTATTGTCAGGTCAGCAGTTTGAATATAAATGCATCTCGTTAACATAATTATCAGTTTCAGTCCTTCTCTGATTGGCCGGCTTTAAATTTTAGAAATGTTCATGATTGGTCGATATTTATTTGAGACAGCTGATAATGTTTTTATTGTTTCCAGTTATTAATCAAATGATTGAGCACATTGGATGTTATTCATTTCATTAAATTTTACAGATAATAATAATCCAGCAATAAATCAGACATTTTGACGATGGCAAAGATCCATTAAAGGATGGAGAACTTCAAACATTTACAAGTTAAATTTCTGAGGTTTTTTTCTGTAGGACCCTTTTTAGCTCATAGCTAAATAAGATTAATCTTATTTGTTTTATTTCTGAGCTCAATCTAAAAATTTCAGGGGGGTTTTCCTCAGAAATTTGAGCTCAGAAATGTCCAAGTTTTTTCTAGACAATTTGAGATTAATCTCAAAATTAGATTTTTTTTTCATTCAGATTTATTACTTTTGATCTTAGAGAATTTCATTGTGATCTCTTTTTTTTGCCTGAGCTCAGAAATGTGCAATTTCTGAGATTATGTTAAAACAAGTTGTTTTTTTCCCTCAAACATTTTTAACTTTTCAAGCTCTGAAATTTCCAAGATTTTTCTAACACATTTTCTGAGATTAATATAAAAAAAAATTCTGACTTTTCTCTTGCAAATTTACAACTTTTTCAGCTCAAAAATGTTCATGTTTTCTAGAAAATTTCTGAAATTAATCTCAAAACTTCAGATTTTCTCTTGCAAATTTTCAACTTTGAGCTCAGAAATTACCCAGTGTTTTTTTTTTCTAGAAAATTTCAGATTAATCTAAAAATGTCTGAGTTTTTTTTTTTTTGGCAAAATGTGCTCCTTTTTTCCACCGACAGCGGCCCTAATAAGCTGTTGTTCCTTTGGGTTTCCTCCAGTCAGCTTGGTGACATTTAGCAGCAGATGCCTCCTGCAGGATTCCTCTGCAGCCACAGACTTTTCTGTATTACCTGCTTGTGCCACCAGGTGAAGCCCCTTACTTTTTAATGAGATGGAAAGACAAGGGAGTTTGTCATAAGCGTTGGGCTTAATTTGTAAAAATGAGCACAACTCCTTCCCCTGCAAGTCAGCGACAGGGAGGGGGGGCATTGTTCCAGCCTGCCTCTGCTAACTGTGTCAGTTGTGTTAATGAACTGTGCTGCAGAAAGTAGTAAAAAAATCTGTGGCAGGTTAGCAGCTTAGCTTGTGTCGGCTCCACAGAGCTGCAGTTGCAGCGGCTAGCTGCTAACGAGCAGCAGAATCTGAAGCTCTGCCTCCAATCAGGTCCAGCAGCTGCAGCAACATGTTAGCAGCGCTGACGAGGGTCTGGGATTGTAAACTGGGTTCTGGAGTGTTGGTGGTTTTCACTGGGACTCACACTCACACACACACACACACGGCAGGTATGAGTGTGAAGGAGACGGGGTTAATTAAATCAGAGTTTTGGTCCTTTATCGCTGCACCAACTTCTATGAGACTCCCTTTATATATCTAATAAGAAGAAAAGTTTTTAAAACGAGTCACATGTGAGCCATGATGATTTTACAGTAAATCAGGCCCTCAGGGGCCCCTTGAAGAAGCTGCTCTGCTTTAACACACCTGAATCAATAATTAGAGTGATTACGCCTGGTAGGACAGCGACCCTGGAGGACTGCCACGTTTAATGTTGTACAACTTATTTATGTTTCTAGGGCGGGTATTCTTTTTAGAGACTTGGAGGCTGTTGGTGATGTGCCAAAACTTTTTATTTTTACCCTGAACAGTGATTTTGTTTCATTCCAGATCTGGAAAAGAAGCTGTTTTTACTCCATTCTGCCAGTTTTGTCTTTTACTGCCAATAATGAATTGGTTAAATATAAGAAGAAAAAAACATTCTTGTTGATGACATTGCAGTTTAGGGTTTCCTATTTCAAACATTGCAACTTTTATTTTTAATAATATTGAAAATTGTAGGTTTTTACCTTTAAATATTCCTGCTTTCTAGTGCAATTATCACAGTTCATTTAAAATAAGACAAAACTTTTTCCATTTGCAGGTTACTTCACTAATCTGAACTGGAACTGAGTTAAATTAAGCTCCTATATGTTTCTGAAAAGTTACTTGTAAGTCAGTTTTGTCTGATTTCAAGTTAACTGCTCTAGAAAGTAGAACAGAAAAACTCGGTGAGGTTTTGTGTTTTTGCAGTGTAGCTTTGGTTTCCCCTTCTGTCGTTTTACTGAGGCTGGAATAAAAGAGAGACAAACACTATAGTTCTGATTGCTTCAGCTAGCACAAATTCATCATAAAACTTTTAATATTTACAAATCTGAAAAGTTACTTGTATGTTAGCCTTGATATAATTTCAAGTGCACAAGAAACTAGATTAAAACGCCGTTTTGTTTTTGCAGTGTAAAATCCTAATTAGAAAATGTTGACCATCAGATTCCTAAAAACTTGGAGTTGTTCCTCGGCTCCTGCAGAAGGATCTGTCCCTTTTTTTTGCCGTCTCTTTAAATCACATCCCATCCAACTGTCATGGTGAAAAAATCTATTTCTGCCAACTCACAATTTCTGACAAATCCACTTAATAAGTCAGCATCTAATCAGTCCAATTTGAAGACGGGGATAGAGGGAAGGATGAGAGGAGAAAGCCAAAGGAAAGATGAAGTGGTGGCGGGTGGGAGGGGGTGTCGGCGGCGCCCACCCCTGCCTGGCCCTGACACCTTGTGAAGAGTCCTCATTCATCACACGGCGCAGGGCTTTAGCCCCGTAAATCACTGTGGATAAAGGACGCGCCATAAAGAATGGAATTGTGAAGGTAAGGGTTTTAAATCCCCCTAGATGATCCGAGATAAACACAGAGAGACTTTTGACAGTCCCTCGTTACCGCCACAAGCGAGAGGAGCTGTCACCGCTCCCTCCTCGCCTTTCATCTCTTGGTAACAGTCTGGCTGCTAATATCCTCAATTATCTCTGCAATATGTTGCTGGGAAAAAGGGAAAGTTCCGAGGAGGCATTCACGCAGCCTGAAAGTTTTTAATTTGACAGCTTGTGGTGTAATGATGAGTAGTGAAGGGGGGGAGGAGGGGGCAGCGGCCCGTTTTAGGACGGTGACAGGTGATTGGGCCGGACTGGGACCGGCTCCGGGATGTCAGGAAGGCAAATAGACGTTTCAGAGGAAAATGCTGCAGTATCCCAGCTGTGAACACCAACGGGTTTCATTTAGGGGAGGGAGGGGAAATATTTTCATTGAGAGAATCTTTTATTTCTAATCGAATGTTTTTCCTCATGTCTGCTACACATGAGGTTAATCAGCGCTTTCCACAACATTTAAAGTTTCCATCAGATGTTTTTACCCACTAAACTTGGACATGGATGTAAATAAACTGAGCCTGTTATGATTTATATCCAGTGTGTCAAAATCATTTTTATTTTGTGCCACATTTAAATCATCAATGTCCTCAAAGGGCCACATGTGGCAGATATACATAAAACTAGCTATTAATAAACTAAAACATAGTTTTCTCTGGATTCAGTTTGTAAATTATATTTAACATCTTTTCACATTTATGTAATTTGGCCTTGGAGAAATAAAAACTGATAAGGTTTGATTGATAAGAGATAATTTAAGCACAAGTCGTCATGAACTTGTATTTCTGTGGTTTCTGAGGTTTAGAGAGCCACAGAAATGGATCTGGTCTCTGTTTTCACATTTACTTGAGTAACCTTTTGGGAAAACAGTTACTTTTAGGAGTATTTTTACGACATTGTGCTTTCTACTCTTACTAGAGTAATGTTATTATGAAGGACCGGTTCTCTTACTTGAGTAAATTTTCTGGATGCTCTGCCCTCTGTGAGTAACTTCACTGAATGAAGAACAAACATGTTTAACCAAACATTTACCTGACACAAACCTGCAGTTTTTGCTACTTTATGTTTTGTACTGAAAGGAGCTGAATTTTTAAACATTGTTTTTAAGTCTGACAGACTCGCCTTGGTCCCTCCGATCACACCATTGTGGTCAAACGTCTCGATCATCAGACCAAGAAACGTTGAACTTCAGCTCTTGGTCTGTTTTGGTGATTGTGGTCTCCCAGTAGATCCTGTGGTAGACCAAAGCCTTGATCACTCATTGATCGTTTCAGATCATTCTAATCAATCACCTTCATCTAAAGTCAAGTTGTTGAATCTTGGAAGCAAAGGTCTTATTAGTAATTAAAGTTACCAGAAAGTTATTGGAGAGCCAATCATCTAGACAACTGTCCCTCTGGTCTGATTTAAAAGCTACAGTTGGATGTCTGTGGCATAGATGTGGTAGAAAATAACAGAAAAGGACAAAAAAAGCCAGAAAGTAGAATCATTTAAAGGATAAGCTATTGTGGACCTGGAACTGAGCCTTGAATCCTGCAAGGTAAGCAGTTACAGTCAGAGAACAGAATTTCCTCTCAGCTGGTTAGAAACTCTTGAGGTGTTTTGTTTTCTCCATTTTGCTCAGAATCCTGTTCAGCTTTGATTCCATCCATGTGACAGAAAACTGGTTGAGGTGGACGGTGACGGCGGACCGAAGCTTTTATGGACCCAATCACACTCAGTGATTGGTTGTTGAACCTTGGAAGCAAAGGTCAACGCTGACGTTGTTTAGGTTCTTCTCCGATTGAATGAAGTCCAGTTTGGGCCATGATGAATGCATGGAAACATCTCAGTGCAGCTGTTAATGGGATCTTAGACAGATGAGGAAGCTTCACAAAGGCAGGTCAGTCGAGTGCGATGATGGTGATGATGATGATGATGGTCAAAGTGCATAGCCATGGAGACTGGAGGGGCACAAGGTCGTTGCAGGAAGGTGGCTTCCAGAAAATATCTTCCCTCCAAACTGCCAAGGTAGTAATTATCTTTTTTCCCTACCTGATTTATTTACACACAACTTCATGTTGGAGGATAAACCGATCGATCATCCCAGCGTCTCCAGTCATAAGTGAACGCGATAAATCATGGCTTTGCTCTCAGGTTTATGAAGTATTGGCCATCCTGCAGGTGTGCTGTTGCAGAGTAGTTGGTGGTCCAGGAGAAAATGTTAAAATGCCTGGATTTTACTCCAATTTATCATTTCAAAAGGTTTTCTTGGTGTATTTGAATGATTTTACTCTGTCTCTTTGAGCAGAAGTATCAGAGCTGCATATCTTGTCAACTTTTGGAAATTCTCGTTTGGAAAAACTCCAAGCCTGTTAGATTGTGGCTCACAGACGTCCTGTGAGAGTAACAACTATCGATTATTATAGTGATCAATTACTCGATTGAATATTCTGAAGATTAATCTCAGAATCTCATTTTTATCCAATATTTTAACTCCATTAAATATGCAAATATGCAATTCCCTTTTAGGTGAGAAAATAAACAATTTATTCCTCAAAATTCCATGAAATAGCTCTAATTTAATGAGCCCTTGAAGATTTGTGGCATGTCAATTTGAATATGATGGGTATAGGACGGTGTGTACGCTGGTTTTTTAGCTAAGCCGTATAGCACTGAATTTCCTTTTGCACAATTTATCATTTTTCTCTCTTTCTACCAAAAACTGGATGAGAAAGTCTTCAGTTTGGTGCTTTAAAGGATAAATTTGTTACCAGAGATTTCATAATTCATTTATGTTATTTCTGTTGTTTTGTTTATTTATTTTGGATATTTAAAATGTTTTCTAGTGCATTGCAGTGTTAAATGTTCACTAGAAATTAAAGTTTATTGAGCTTTGAGACTGTGTGCCTGCATTTTTATGTCATTGGTGCTACTTAGAAATGGTCTGAAAACAACAATATTATCATTTATCGCAATAACTTCTGGAGCAATTTATCGTCCAGCAATATTCATCGTGCTGTACAGATTCTAGATTAATGTGTGAAAGGACTCAAATTCTTTCATCTTTTTTAATGTTTTTTCATCTTGTTGACGTTTTCTGGTGTCAGGTTTGGTGTTTCCATTTCCACGTTGGGAGACTCAAGGTAGTTTCCGTCCCTAACGTTGCCGGTTTTCTGTTGCTGCAGAAATTGCTCGGGTTTATTCAGCTTCCATCGCTAAAAGACAAAGTCAATAGCTTCTGTGGCATAATGACTGAGTACGCACTTTCCAGCTCACATTAAGGGCTTTTTCTTGATAGATAAAAGTCCCAAATAATGCCTCCTGTGATGGAGTGAAACCAGGATAACAAATTGGCCCTTTGTGATAACAACCCCCCCCGTGAGGTTCCCGGGCGTGAAAAAGATGGACTGGCAGCTTTGAGGAGAGTCAGGTCTGCAGCAGCGCGGCGCCAGGGGAGCGGCTCCGTGCCCTACAGAAGGATGGATTGTGTAGATTTGTAATGGTTCCTCTGCTTTTGACAAAATAACCCAACCTGCAACCTTCATTCTCATTGGTGGAGTGAAAGGGCAGGAGCAGAGGAGCTGGTCTGAGATAAGTGAAGTCTGTCGCTCTGAATGCTGTTATAAATCGCAGCTATCTGAGCTGTGTGTGTGAGACAAGCAAGCTGTCTCCACTGACATCCTCCTTTCGACTTGACATGCAAAAAAACAAATTGATACAAAGCAGAGACGAGCAGCGAAGGCTGAGCAGTGGGAGGTGATGCCGTGCTGAACCGCTGCAGACCAAGCTGCAAAGTGCTTTTCCTGAATTTAAATAATGTGCACACTCTTAAAGCCTGCAGGACAGAGGGATCTGAGGCCTTCTCTAATTAAACTCCATGGATTGTTCCTCCTGATTCGGAGCGTGGTTTAATTCTGCAAAGTATCTCTGAGACGCAGCGTGATTCTGAACTTTGCCCAATTATTTACCAAACGCTGCGAGGAGGCTTAAAAGTTGAGAAACGTGGTGCAATTTAACCCTGAGGTGTAAAACACCCACCTGGTTCTGACCCGACCCAACCGCACAACCGAGGTGCAGACGGGTCATCTGTTTATTTAAATTTTCATTAGGAATCATTCATACAGCCATCACCCTCTTTAAAAATACAAGACGCTTTTATTCAGATTCTAATTAGACATATTTCTTTATCAATAAATATTTAGGTCAGAATCGAACGACTGAAAAGTTAAACCATAAAGAGACAGAAGAAAACAAAAAACCTGACATGTACATTAGAAATGAATCACGTTTCCAAACATCAAACCCTAACATCACACAAATCTTATATTTAAGTTTCTTCATCTGTAAGATTTGATTCTTTAACAAACAAAATTAAGTCCAAACTTCCTCAAATTTCTCTTGCTTCCTTTTCTGCATGTAAACACTTTAGAAAAAAGTTATTTCAACTTGTACTTAAAAATATATATATATATTTGTATGATTCAAATTTAATTACATTTTCCCTCTTCATTATGAATATTTAAAAAATAAATGGCCAATTTTATTTAAATGATCACACATGTCACTGTTATCTGTCAGTAGCAGGAAGGCAAATTGGAGTCATTTTAAGGAGAAACATTTAAAAACCAAAGTACAGAAATGATGTGGAAGAAAAGAGCAACGCTGCATTGTCTGGTATTTTCGACTAAATGTAATTTTAAAAATGTAATCTTAACAGAAGCAATGCACAAGTTTACGTTGACATAACTTATTTTTTTTAATGCATATATACCACAGTTATTTTAACTTAAAGAACTGAGATGAGAATTGTTTTAATTTAAAAAGTTGCATTCTTAAATTTAAGTCCAAGATGGTTTAAAATGGATCATTTTCACTTCTTCTTCCTCTTTGTTCCTGAATCTTTTTATTTAACCTCTGCCAGATAAAAACACACTTTTTCTTTTGTTTTGATGCTTTTTGCTTTCATAATTTAAAGACCTTCAGTCAGTAAAGGTGGTTTTCTGTCTCACTTGATCAAAATGTAAACAGGTAAAATAAACAGCTGGAAGTAGCATCACATTCTTCAGATGAACCTATACAATCTGTTTTAGCTATTTAGATCAAGAACTGTCAAAAAATACTTCAGACAATTTCCATTATTTTAGGTTCCCATCGTTGCTTGGAAGTATTAAATTACTTCATTTTAAACAAATAAAATCTGTAATATTTGTTTAATTTATGTGACAGTAAATCAAAAAGTAATAAATATTAAACTTCTGTCCTTTAGCTGGACGTAAGATCTTTAAATCAACCTTAAATCTTCAGTAAAAATGAAGATTACAGCTAAATATAATGTTAGTTATAGATAGTTTGAGTGCAAATCAAATGTTTGGACACTTTGTCTCTGAGTTGATCCTTTTTTTCTTGTTAAATATATATTTTTTGGCTTGAGAAGGCAGCAGAAATAGAAAAAGCCTAAAATAATGAGCTGTAAATGTTTGTTCTGTCATTACATGGTCACAGTGTTATGACTGATTGCTCTCTGTATATTTGCTCGGTACAAAGGTCATTTAAAATGGCCAAGATTGCTTCAGAAATGAGGCCAAAACTCACCCGCATCCCCCAGCTGCACACTTAATTGAACAAAAAGCCCAGATGTAATTATGCTGAGATCCACTGGTGCTGTAACGATGCGGCAGCGGTATTGATCAGCTTATTAACTTACACATTCACACAGTCCAGGCTTCGGCTGCACAACCTGTGGAGCCTTCAGTCTGTTCCTGGGTTATTTAGCGTCAAGTTCCTGCTTTTTAACTTGGACCAACTGAAATTATTTGGCAGTTTTAGATCATTTTTAGTGACAACTTCATCATGACTGGAGCTGATCCCAGTTTGTTGGCTGAACGAGAGTCAACATGTCAAAGTTTGGATCTTTTTGACATGTTTTCATCACTTTTGTTTTAATCTTTATTAATTGGAGAGAACTGGAAGGAAGACATTTTTTATGTATTTTTGATTGATCGAGACTTGGTGTTGGCCAATAAGTTAAGATCGACAACCATTGATTTGGAATTAGTGGCAATAAAACTTGATCGGGAAATCCCCAGATTGGGTCGTGAAAAAGTCAGATATTGACTGTGTGTTATTGTTTTCTTTAAAACTTTTTCTTGACCTTGTTATCTAGTTATCATAGTTTTGACAATTAGTAGCAAAGCACTGCATGCCTTTTAAATCTTTGGATTTAAGATTTAGCGTTTATGTTGATAGTGGACAAAACCAATGCCAGTCCTGTTTGGCTTCTGCCTGCAGCAGAGAGATGGAGGCGTTGCGCTGCAGGAGGGCCATGTGGGATATGGGTAAGAAAACAGATTTGGAGGAATTGACGCTCTTGCATAAAACAATTGGAATGTTATGAAATAATTAGCCTGCCTGTTCTGGAGGTTGAGATGAACCAACCCTGTAATCCAGCTCAGGTGGAGCTAATATTTGTGTCTAATTAAACTATTTTCCCCTTTCTGTGTGGGTGTGCCAAGGCTGCAGCTGCCTTCTCGGTGAAGCGATTGCCTTTTCGGTAGAATTTCAACCTGCGGCTCATGTTGCAGCGTTCAGAAACAGCAGAACTGCATCATGTTGCAGAGATTGGTTTCTTCTGGGCAGCACCAGCAGCAGCAGCCTTTGTTTTCTTGTTGCTAAGTGCCAAAGAAGTGGAAGAGTCGTCTCTTATGTGTAATGCAAAAGAGATTACACAACCTCAGCTGTGTGTTTGTGTGGGTGTTGCCTTGGACGAGAACAGTACTTTGTTGATGAAAGTCGCTCAGAAATAGCAGCGATATCTGACAGAGGAGTTGGACTGAGGAGATGGATGCTCCCTTTTTAACCCACACTCCTACCAAGTCTGTTCTCGCTCTAGAAAAGCCTTTGACTTTTTGTTCTTGTTTTGACCATACACACGCACACACACACCATGTTTCTGATGTTGTAAACCAAAATCCAAGCGTTAGGTCTCTGACAAAGACTTGGAGAAGGGTATTAATCACATGACCACAGTTCGCTGAACTCTGCCTTGAAATATGAGACTCATTTCTCCGGGATAATCAACTTGCGGGGTGAAAAAAGTCTGATATTTCACCTTGAAATGCTTCATAACTCGCCTGCAGGATCTTTAAAGGTGCCACGCTCAGCCCTCTGATTATACAAGACCAAAAGAAAAAAATGAAATAACAGCTGAACGTCTGCAGCGCTGCTTCTGTCTGCGTGTGCCAGCAGGAAAATGAATAAACATACATCCAAGCTTATATTAATTAAAACGTAGTTTTTGTGCTGACAGCAGATGGATTATATTGGTTTTGTTTTGGCCAGTTTTTGCCTGCCTAACTGAGCACCCTCTTTCAAGAATGATAATCAATCACCAGCAATGTGGGACAACTTCATAAAACGCATCAGAGACGTTCTGTACGTCTTCCTAAAGCGCCGCGTCCCGACAACGAGCCACTTGGCGTCACTTCTCATCGCTACGTTGTGCTTTCTGTCAAACTCAGCGTCATTTTGGGCTAGTTATCAAAAATCTAAGTGTTGGTTGTGCCAGAATGTATTGATAAAACCCTCTAAGCTGTTTAAATCCCTCTGGGATTTTGTGATTGTTTTTGTGTTTTTTTATTATCCAAAATCAGATTTTGTGGCGTTAATTTAGAAATATTTGTGGGAAATTGTTGCAATATTTGCGCTAATCTATGATGTTAAATGTGACTTTTTGTTACTCACTGTATCGACATATATAACTATAACTATACATCAAGTCAGGCTGAGGCAGCAGACACGTGAACCCAATGTTTTGACCAGTTTTAGGAGAAAAATTTGCAGCAAAAGGCAGCTGCTGTTTTGACATGGTATTAGCTAATAAAGTTGTTTTGATAACTTTTGTCTCTATTCCAGGTCAGATATTAGCTGCTTATAAGGTTTCCACATGAACTGCTAACTCTGTGTGTGCAGGAGTCTTTTAAAGGACTTTGAGAAGTGCAGATGCCATTTTTTTACCTGCAGTGCTGCATCATAGCCTCTGCAACCTAATGTCGAAGGTGTTATATAACGCTTTATAAGGCTATGTGCTCCAACTCATATCTGTGTTTAAAAACGAAGTTGACAAATCTCCCTCAAGTTTAAGTGCAGTAGATTGTTCCCTAACTCAAAAGATAAACATCCTCCACATTGTTCATTAGTTCGGGATATCCCAATTACTTGGAGAGACTTGAGGGTAAAAACTGACTATGCATGAAGGTGGTTTGATGTTAGAGGTCAGAGTGGTTCCCTGATGGTTCCACGTCCTCGTGCTGAGCAAAGCCTCCCCTGTCACCTCCACTGTTTCTCTCTCCTCAAACAGCACTCTGCATTCAATCGTTTCAGGGGAAGCTGTGCCCTTCCTACCAGCCTACTGATGTTTAATTCATTCCCAGACGCCCGGGGGACACTCGTAACAACAACCACCAAAAAAAAGAAGACAAAAGGGAAGAGAGGGGGAGTGAAAGGGAAGAAAGATGTTAGAATTAAATGTTTGCTCTGCATTTGCTATTGGCAAGTGTGTAATGAATGAAGGGCCCAAAACAAGACCAAGGAGACTTGAGGCATCTGAGAGGAAGCATGGGGGATGGAAGGCTGCGAGGACAAATAAATCCAATTTCCTTGTTGTGACTGGCTTCAGGGTGCAGGTGAGGGCGGCGGGGATGCTGCTGGACACCTTGACGTGCTCGCTCTTAATCAGAGGTTGATTAGGCGCTCTTTCAGAGCCATGGATTAGCGGGCTCCCCTCGGACGCTGCTAAATTGGTCGGATGGGAGAGAAGGCAGCGCGTTTAGCACCGCTGTTGCAACTTTTGATGTGTCAGTCAGGGAGTCTGGCATGGTTTGCTTTTATTGACCTTCCATTCTTGATTTGTGACGGATCCCCCGGTGCTGGGGAAGGTGGAAAGTGCTTGGGAGGTGGGCGAGGTTAGAGAGAGACCGGGCTTTTGGAGAATTTCCACGTTGTGCTGATCCGGGAGTAGCGGCCACATGCTCTCCTGTGATTCATAACAATAAAGGAAGGAGGCAGGACGGCGACTGAAGCCCCGACGCTTTCTGAAGATTATTGCTGTCATTTTTGCTTTGAAAGCAAATTTGGCAGAAAGTCCCTTGTAGAACTTTTTATTGGAACTTTTTCTTTTTGTTTAGTTATGGAAAGAAAAGTACGCCCATCACTGATATGAGATATAATGCAAATTACCTCCTTATCAGTTTCTAAAACACTTTTTTCCACATAAACTGGTGCAACTTGGGTAAAGATGGATCTGAACGAACCGCAAGAACTCTGGATCAATATTCTTTAGTCGGATGAAACCAAAGCAGAGAAGTTGGGCCGTGACGCTCAGCACAAGCATCTTATATCAAAAAGAAAAACACATTGTTTGAGAGGGACGTTAAATTTTGCTGTAATTAAATTTTTCCCTAGACGCCGTGGTAGCAGTTTGTCTTGCAGCAAATCTGAAGAGGCCTCTGACCGAAGACGTTTGCTAGAAGAGAGTCTGATGACTGTCATGCTAACAGCTGAATATCTGAGCAGCAGATATTCAGAGCGACATGCAAGATAGAGGAGATGATTTTAAATAATTTATTCCTTAATATTGATGAAAACGTTCTTGCTCCATTATTTCACTTACAAGACATTTTTACCATAAGAGAAATAATCTGCCAGTGGAGCAAGAACTGAAAACAAGCTCCTATAACTTGCTAAAAAAGTTAGTTGTAAGTTAGTTTTGTCTTATTTGAAGAAATTTGCACTGGAAACTAGACCAGAAATAAGATTTTGTGTTTTTGAAGTGCAGTTTCACCATTTAGTTCAGGTGTGGGATCTAAAAGTTGCAGGATTTTATCCCTCTAGTAATGCGGTTTGAGATCACTGTTCTAAACACAGCAGGAGATCTACATCAGAATGGTCCAGTCAAAGTCCAGATCTCAACCTGTCCAGCAGGAACTGTTGACGAACTGAAGTGGTAGATGGTAACCTAAAAGTTTTCTTTTTCTTGCCCTGTGTTTACAGTTGCTGGTTTTCTGGAGTAACCCCGCTGTCGCCCCTCTCAGCCATACATACGCGTTTGTGTCATTTATGGATTTCTGGTTAATCACGGCCTGCTGCTTTTTCCGCTGTCAGGCCACTTTGCAACCCCTTCACAGAAGGAACGGCATTATTCATGTTGTGCTGCCACAGCTATTAATGTAATGAGTCAGGCTGTTAATGTGATCCAGACACAAAGGTGTTCTCTCAACCTGAGCTTTTTTTTCCACCTGCAGACAGGAGACCTCTGCGCCCTACATAACAACGATGTGATGTGTCATCGCTGATTTATTTTGCCCTTGAACCTCCTAGTGATAGCACCTAGTGGGATAGCCTTTAAAAGAAGAGCCCAGAGATGAAATGAATGCTCTGTTCCAAACTATTGAAAGACATGCGCTACAGCTAAAGGCTTTTAGAGGGAGTGCTGTAATCTAAAATGTGCTATATTTCTCCCACATAGCGGCAGCTCTGGGATGGGCTGATCAGATAGCCTGAGATTAATCTGACTTGACCTGTGAGCAGCAGTCACTGCCTTCTGCGTCGCCGGCCATGAGAGGAATTTGCAATAGATTCCACAAAGATAGAAATCAATTTGAATTCAGTTGAGGCTCCTCGCAGCGATAAGGCGTTGCCGCACCTACATGCGGACGCTCAAATTTCATAATGAATAGATAAGGATTAATGTAATTTCAAACTGTCACCTCCTGCCAGACGGGATGTCATGAACGGCTTATCGTCGTGGCCTGATTTTTATTTACATCCAGCAGCATAAACAGCCCAGTTTATTCAGGTCCTCTCCATAAACATGGCTCCATGGTAACCATCCTCAGTGTTTAAAGGAGCCTTATTAACTCTGGGCAGATCCGCATGTATTTAATGTTTGCTTACAATGCAGCAAATATCTGCCGTGTTTCCTGTGAGGTCATTTGGTGCACTGCAAAAACACAAAATCTTACCAAGTATTTTTGGTCTAGTTTCTAGTGATATTCGACAAAACTAACTTACCAGTAACTTTTCAGCAAGAGATGGAAGCTTGTTTTGAGTCAATAATTTCTAAATATTGATAAAATATTATTTCCACCCGCAGATTATTTCACTTACAACATGGGGAAAATGTCAGGCTTTAAGGAAAATAACCTGCTAGCAGAACTAGCACCTTTTTTAAAATTAATAACTATTATGCTTCCTTGAACAGAATTTTATAGGTGTATGGTTTATTCAAAACATGTTCATCACATTTTTACGGCTTCCGTCACCAACTTAGCCTTTACACTCACACATGAAAATGACTGACGCAATTATACACTCTTACATCTTTGAAAAGCATTGGTAGAGCCTCCTGTGCAACTAACAAGAATACAGCAAGTGGTTTCTGGATGGAAAGTCGACAACAAAACACTTGTCTTTTCCAGCAGCCATTGTGCAGTGCATGCATCAGTAAAAGCAGCCTACCAAACATGCTGGAGCTCGGTTTGGGTTGCTAAGTAACGGGCAGAGTTCCATTCTGGTTGCTAGGTAACTGACTGGGCTTTGCTGGGGTTACTAGGTGAAGGGCAGTGCCTGCTGATTTATGACGTTACATTCTGGAGGTTTTTGAAGCCGTTATTTTCCGGACACCAAAACATATTAACTTATTGCCAAAAAGCCACTGAGTGTTTTGGTTTTTGTTTTATTTGAAGCACTTTGACTGTTTTTAAATGCAGCAGAAACCCAAACGGATGTACAAAAATGTGAATTTAGCATAAAACGTCCCATTTCAAACAAGCTCCTTCGTCCTGGAGAAAAGTTACTTGAAAGGCAGTTTTGGCTTATTTCAAGACTACTAAAATATTTGAACATGAAAGTAGACAAAAATACTGTTAAGATTTTATTTTTGCAGGGAAATTATGGGTTGATTGAGTGATGAAGACGAGGTTGGTCTTCCAGAGGGGCAGAGCGTTGGTCCAGGTTAATAGGTGTCCTCCTGGGAGAGATTAGCAGGAGTTAAAGAAGGTAGAGAGGGAGGCATTAAAATTCAGTCTGATAATGTCAAATACTTTAAAGCCTATCTTTTATAATCTCATTGTCACGGGCCATTTACAGGTTCTCGGTCCAAAGCTTTATGAAGTTCCCTGAGCAGGCGTTAAAAAAAGCCAGAATTCCTTTGAAAGAACATTTCATTTGAGCTGGATTCTGCAGCACCGTCCATAAATAGCCAGCCATCTGTTTCCTGCTTCTGCAGCAGCCAAACACCGAGCAACAAAACATTCTCAAACTGAGTTTTGATCGAGGAACAAAGGAGGACCGAAAGGGCTGCGCAGCACTGTCACTGAAGCTCCTGTTGGACCAGAACCCAGCCAGGTGTCCGGCTTCTGAAAGCCAGCGCAGGCAGGCGGGAAAGTCTCTGTAGAAGGGGAATGCCACTTGTAGTGGAGTGGACCTGTGATCGATTGGGATGTGGAGTGGCTTAGCCGTACCTCTGTGTGTCAATAGCTTCAACCTCTCCCTTCAACCCTGCGATAAAACAGAGGCTCTCGGCACTAAACCTCCGCCAGGTTCACCGCTAAACCTCCCTGCATGCTCATATTTTCATCTCTGGGTGTTATGTCGTTGTTGTTGTTGTTGTTTTTGGAGCTTATTCAGCTGTTGACACGATCCTTGGAGACACTAACAGCTGAAGTGACGACACATTAGGATGCAGACCACAGCCAGCTGGATTGAGACGAGGGTTTAATTGGCTTCATATCAGGGTTAGATAGCAATGCTGTTGACATTTGATTAGAGGAAAAAATAAATAAAAGAACAAGGTGACTTGATATCGAAGTGATAAGCAAAAATCCCAACCCGATCACATCAATACTTTCCTCAGGAGCACGGAGGTGTCTAACCTTGTAACCAATGACAGTGGTTTTGTTGGCTCACTGGGAGTTTTTCCACAGAGCATGCTTCGTCATTTATTGGTGTGTGCAGCATCTGTTTTCCTTACAATCATTCCTGTTGCTCTTGAAACCCTGTTGACCTACAGGTCCAGCCGCATAAATACATTTCTGAAACATTGATGCTGACTATTTCACAGCTTTCCAAATCCCTCCATCAGCTTTTCAAATTAAAGGTCACCTCTAAGCAGCACTTAATGGCTTTGTGTCCGTTTCTCTGGCAGCTGTGCAGGGTTTTTAGAATCTAAATGGTAAGGTTCAACACCCCTAAACTCAGATATAGGTTTAAATAGGATTTTAAGAAAGAATATCACAATTACTGACAGACAATAACACTTTCAAATATTAGAATAGAATAGTTGTTGATCCATATTCAGCCTTTTTCATCTGTCCTGGTTCAACACTGACTTACTTTAAACAGCAGTGTTGCAGTCTGTTAACCCAAAAAAGTTTTTTTTTTAAACTTTAATGTGAAAAAGTTCTGCAGACTTTGAGATTTTCTAATTTCAACAGACTCCTCCTAATTAATCTTACTCAAGAAAACATCTGCCATGAATATATGGGTCAGTCTCCATTGTAAAGTTTTATTTATTTTGTTTTTTAGGGGTATGCATCAAACAAGTACAGCAATTTAAAGTTGCAACTCCTAATCTCTCTGCAGTTTGTATAGTGAGTCCTACTTTGTATTATACTTCGCATTGTTACATGTAATTTATTGTATTTTTTCCCTCTCGTTTTAAATCCCAGTAATCTGTTGACTTCATGAGTCTTAATTTTCCACAAAAAGTACTGAAAAATACTGAATTATTGATAATTTTTGTTGTTCTAAGAACAATTTATCAAGATAAATAAGTGGCATGGATATCCTGACACGATCAGCTCAGAATAAATATTTAGTAATTACAAAAGAAGAGTTTGAAATTATTTTGAATGAATTTAAAAATACTTTTTTTTAAATTCATTTAAAAAAAAGTGAAATGATGAAACCAATCATGAAAAATATTTATCAAATACATCTGCACATAGAATTATACATTGTTCTAATTCCATATACACAACATTCATTGAATTCCCTTACAAAAACAGCTAATTATGTCTTGTGTTTGGTATGTGCAAGAATAACCAAATAACTACAATGTAGAATAAAAGAAAAAGTCGTTTTGCTATCTAGCAGTAAATAAGAGAAAATAACTAACACAGAGGCTAACTCGGTTAGCACATTTTGCACTACAATGCAAGATTGCATTGTAGTGCTTCATTTCCCTTTCAATGTTATCGTTTTTGTATTTTATTTTGAAAAACCGGAAATGCACCGCTCGCTTCTGTTCTGTTGCTTCACCAATGCTAACTGCATGAGAGTAAGATTGTTGCGGCATTATATTACGTATATTTTCGTTCATTTCAAATACGTATTCCATGTCTGTCGGAATGTATGCTAAGAAAATATTTTTAAATTGTCACAGTGTGTTTTTTGCCAAATTTATTTGGCTAATGAAAAGTTTAGGGCGCCCTGATTTGAATTTTGTTAGCTAAATCTATGCTAACTGGTGGCGGCCATTTTGTAACGACACCTTTCGGTTCTAGACAGTCAGACTGCGCGGTGTGGGCATGTCAAGACTAAAATGGTTAATTTTTGTCTATGACAGGCGTGCTTATCTTGTTAAACGGTGTAGAATATGTTTTTGTACATTGTGTTAATGTGGAAACCTATAAAAGCCCATTTCTGCCACTCTGAAACAAAGGTTGGCTATGAGGTACTATCCCTCACAAATAAGTCGTCAGCTTTACAATGCTATTTTGTATATATTAATATTCATGCTTGTCATTTTGGATTACAGTAAATTCTGTCAAAGAAGCAAATGTCAGTGCATATAATTTGTGTCGTGTAAGTTTTAAAAATGTAAGTCTTATCTAAAGAAAATAAGCTCAGGCATGCTAGTCACTAGCCTCCAGGAAGACCGTGGTATGAGTCGTATTTTTTGTTTTTTTGCCTGAGAGTTACTGCCAGGCTCTTTGCATAATATAATATGCACAGGAAGTGAGTGTCGTATTCAATTTTTGTGAACTGTAAAAATATTTGGGCACCAACATAATTTTGTGTTTCACTGTTTACCACAAAAACTTGAATTTAAGTCCCATCTCTCAGCTTTTAATTAGTGCAATGTTTTGTGCTCCGTGGTCCTTGAGCCCCTTCCTGCTCTGCATGTTTTACATGTTTTCCTGCTTCAACACACCTAATACAAATAAATGGGTCATCTCTTGGGCTTTAATCAGGCTCTGCAGAAGTCTGATAATGATCCATTCATTTGAATCAGGTCTGCTGGAGAGGAGAAACATGCAGAATATGCAGTGTGGGAGGTCAGGATTCAGAAATGCTGGATTAAAGGGTAACAACATCCACATTTCATATGTAGAATCATGTTTTGTGGTGTAAATCCTGACTCTGCTGTGAAAATGATGACAGATTAATTAACATTCTGCTCAGTGTAACCTCTGCCATGCTACTATATATATGTATTAATTTTTTTCTCCCTGTTCACAAGTGACACCATGTAACAGTCATTTCAGACAGTCACTTAGAGGTTTACTCACTTTGGTTTTCAGCAGTTTTTTCACATTAATAGTTGTCTGAGTTGTGTGCTAAATGAGGCTAAATACAAAGGCATGCCACACTGTTAAAGTTTATTGTTTTAAATATTTTTCAAAATTCATTCATCTGCTTCCCTGAAATCCAAAATTAAGAGGTGTGAACACTTTTGGAAGCCTCTAATCATTCATCAGTCTTTACTTTAGTATTTTTCTTGTCCCAGCTATAATTCAGAGTTGTTTAATTGTTAGTGACATGGCGACTATTAAAAAACTAGAAACAGGATGTATGAGGCTGTTCAGGAGGCCTGTGTTCTGTGGAGGGGAATAAAATCCTTTAGTAGGAACTAGGGGCTGTGTAACATTGAAAACTTTTGCATGGCCAAAACTTAAATGCGGCAGTAAAGGAAAAAAAAAGAAACAAAAAATCTCTTTATGAGCTCTTTAAATTTTTAAATTATGCAAAACAGCAGGTGCTTGGTTTTACTGGGCAGAGCCAATGAACAATCCTGGGGCTTTTTTTCTGTAAAATTAGCTATAAACCGGCTCCCTTAGAATCCAAAACAGAAGGAAAGTGGGTTTTTAATAAGGGTGGTGCACCATGCCATCATAACACTTAACATGTTTTAGTGTGAAAAAGGCAAACAATGCAGGAAGCTTTGATTTTATGAACAAATGTTTGTTGGTTATTTCTCAAACATCAGTCCACCTTCTGATGTTTCCATGTTGAATTTGTTCCTTGTTTTAGTTCAAAGAGCGCTTTTATTGAAATATTCCCTACGCAGCTCGCTGTGAGTTTAACTGTACATGTTAATTACAGGTGTGTTGACATCGTGTCTCTTTGTGCAAACTTATCTTCGTGCCCCACAGCTCCCTCCAGTCCTACCCAAACGCCACTCTGTCTTCAACAGAGAGCATATTAGTCTCCATGGAAACCCATTTTTACCAATACTTCATTGGCGCCAAATGACCCTGTGCCGTTACTTAGCTTCTCGCTGCTTTGTGTGGACGTGTTTTCTTTTGGAGATTAAACGTTCCAAGGCAAATTGAGGTCTTGCTGGTTTTTATCGCCTGGATATTGAATAAGCATATGCGGGGAAATACCAGGACGAGGAACAGCAACACTCAGAATAAAAGCAGATTGATGTGTTCATGCGCTTCTTGGGGGCCCGGGGATAACGAGAAGTATAATGCCAGAGGAACTGCACAATTTTATCAGGTGGAAGCAGCGTGTGGAAGTTAGTGCCACAAGTAATTGGCTGTTAGGTGATATTTTACAAAACGAATAACCCTGGCTCTGTAGTACAACATGTCATAAAGCAAAATGTTTCTTCAAATTAGTTAGCAGACATTGAAGGGGCAAATTGTACAGGCACACATGGTTTCAGTTGTGCCTCATAGTCTTTCTTCTTCTGCATTTTGCTTGAATTTATGTAAAATAAATCTAATTTATTCCCCAATTAGCGTTTGTATTGAGGTGTCACCAACAAAGTATTCTGGAGCCACGTGTAGACCTTTGCTGGACAATAAATTATCCCAGAAGTCATTGTGATAAATGATAATATTGTCGTTTTGAGACAGTTTTAAAGTAATACGATGGTAATGACACAATATTGCAGGAAGATTTAACATGGAACTGGAAGACATTTTAAATAACCAAACTAAATAAACAAAACCACAAACAAGAAATAAAATGAATTATGAAGTCTTTGTAAACAAAGGGGTAGTTGAAACAAAAAAAGAAGACTTTAGTCATCCAGTGTTTAGTAGAACAAGAAAAACGATAAATCATAGAAATGGAAATTATTGAGCTTGTTTTAATTTATCAACATGACCTATAAAGCAACAAACCGTCGGCACCAAACCGCAGCAGACCTGCAGAAAGTCCAGTGTCCCATTTGTTGCTGCTTGACCTTTTAGCATGAATATTAATGTTGGTTTTCAACTTGAAGCTTCAATTTATGGTCAAAAGTAATTAAATGTTGATTAGCGGTAAAGTTTAGAACCAGTTATGTCAGTTTTATAGTCCTCTGTGGATAATTTATTGTTGGTAAAATGGAATATTTCAAAATCTTCTCCCTTCATCACCTGTTGTCTTTACAGGGGGGATTCTAACCTCCTTTCCCCCCCAATAGTCCCAACTATAACCATGTTTGGCTTCCTGCTGCTTTTACAAGCCTGTTGTATTGAAGAATATTTGTTTTGCGGTTCCTTATGGAATATTTACGCTCTTTTCTTTCCCAAAATGTCTGCAGATAATTGCTTGGAAAGAATCACCCAGGAAGGTCAGCCAAGACTCCCGCTGTAGGTGCCAAAGTGAGATCTCCAGGACTACAATTACTCTGGCTGCAGAGCAAAGTGAATGACAGGTAGGAAATAATTCATATGAATCACCTGCTGTATTATGAATAGCCACCTGCCGAGAGGACATATCGCGGTCAGTTATCCGCAGAATTGCTTCTCAATTGCCCTTTTTTGTCATTTGTTGGTAATTGCCTTATTCTCTTGATAATATGATGAAATTAACCTCGGAACATTCCCTCCTTATGACATTTATGAGACAAGGTTGAAGTTGACGTCGTGGAAGTCACGAAATTATATTTAGATTATTGGACTCTGATGCCGCTTGGCTTCTTGTTTGGTGTCGACACTTTAGATTGGTTCTTCTCGCTGCCACTCATAAGTCACACTCTCCATTTTAGCAAAACATACAACATTCAAGCCGAACGAAGGACATCCTTTGAAGAAACTCAGGATCACTCGCATGCATTTTCTATTTGGGGTACATCTGACCTTGTAGTGAACAGACATAAAAGGCTGTCAGTCAAACCATCACGCCGTCTTTGTTTCCTTGTGATTGTCATTCTCTAGAGGAGTCGAGCAGTTACAGACTTAAATCTAGCGATTCTGTGCTCCTGGCAAAATGCTTGTCTGTCCTTCTTTCTACCAAACTCAGCAACTGCCTCAGGGTAAGGTGGAAAGAAGGTGAAAACAAAAAAAAAAAGGAAAAAGTTGGGGAATGGATGTTTGAGCCGTTGGAGAATGTAATCAAGGCTAGCAGATTGTTGAATAGTTCAGTTTGTTTTTCTTTTTTTTTCCTGGATCAGTTCGATGTAACATGCTGACCTTCAAAAGGTTTTCCTGTCCAACTTGTAACAATGAATGTTTGCAGTTTAGAGTCAAATGGAGAGTAAATATCTGAGTTTCTCTGAGAACCCATGAACTGGAATGAAACTGTAGCTTCCAAGCAAAGTGGCTTCTCTTTAAATATGGAACAAAGCCAGATGGCAAAGTCAGCTCTGCAGAGAGGCGCTTCAGGTTTTAAAGAAAAGAGACCAGGGGACTTGTTCAGGTACCCAGCGATCACACACCTTTAAGCTGCCTGGAAAAGTTTAGTTCTGGACTCCAGGAAGTGGGGTGGCTTTCGTTCAGGCTGTGGATGAAAGTGGAGCAGATTTTCATCACTTTGGGTTGGTCATGGAGTCTCACATGCTTTTTCTGAATCTGACAGTCTTCTAGCCCCGGGTGTTAAAAGGAACCTTTCTTTCATATGAACCCGTTTCAGCCTGACGTCACGCGTCTTCCTGCTGGAGAGCAAAAAGCTGCTAGCTGATGATGACTACCATTGGTGTTAGCTAAGTTCTCATTATACGCACTAAATCTTAAATGGACGCCTGCTGTATTAAAGAAAAGGGATGAAGAGCTTTGCTACTGATTGTCAACCTTACAACCAGATAATGAGGTCAGGAAAGTTTTATTAACACAAACATTAGCCAGGAAGATGGAAGTAGGTCAGGTATGCTAGCTTTGATAACCTTTACATGTAGATATGCTGTGGGATTTGTTGTTTTTTGGTTCAGTTACAAAATAAAAAATGATCAACACACCACTGACAGATCATCAGTGGAGCAGGTGTTTAAATTAGCTCATCTAATCCTACTCTGTTAGCTTAGCTTAGCGGTAGCTAATCTACCACAGCGATCTCTTATTAATAATCGCAAAATAAACATTAAACCTAAAAGCATAAAACTGTAATGGACTGAATTTTCTGTTCTTTCTGCTGGAAATGTTTTGAGTGTTTTTTGGTGTCGAATCCTGAAACGTGTAGTGGCATTGTTGTTAGTTGCTATGGCAACAAATCTGCGTATAGTGTAGCCGACACAGGAAGTGAGGAAAAAGCTGTTTTGAGTTGTTGTTTGATGGTTTTTCTGTGTTATTGTTCTCAACTCAGTCAAAATTGGGTAAAATCATTACATCTAGCTCACAATATGGGGAGATTTAAACACTCCAGATGGCAAGCAAATCAGAGGGATTTTCTTATTTTAATGAAGTCAACTAAAGAAAATCTAATCCATTTGACCAAAGCCTTGAAGTTGTTAATGTTGCAGATATGCAGCTGAGAAATAGAGGTGTTTTTGTAGCTTCTTTTGAACTTTGCTGGTAATTTTATAGATAACTGCTGTTGGTTTTGCTTTAAGCAACATCAGTTTTAAACGGTGGAGAATCTTCAGGTGGCTCCTCTTTCAAACTTTTACCAGAACAGTGGAGAAATAATCTGGAACTGTCTGGTTTCAAGTGAAAAACAGGTGCTAATGGTAAAATTAGTGTGTGGAATATAGGAGACATAAAAGAAATGTCTGTGATAGTAACATTTTTAACTGAGTTGGATCCTTTATTAGGAGTGCTACATGTGTAATATATGCAAACATAAATTACAATAATTAGTGCAATAATGTACATTTTCACACTTTTCCCACAAGTCATTATAGTCTCATTAGCTAATTTTACTCCCTCTACAAACCGTTGTCCATTTTGTTGATTACATTAATTTTTATGTACAGTCATAGCAGCGCTCTCTTGCTAATTACATAAGGAAGCAGCTGTTCTAATTTAACAATATTCCTAATTTTATAATAGGTTGACGTATGTAAGGCATTTTACCTCTGCTCTGCTTATCACAGCTTTGCTTTCAATGCTAAATTAATTTCTACAGTTGTACATTTACTTTATACCCCTGTGATCATAATGGAGAAATTTCTGGTCACTGTAGAAATGTTTGTTTCAATGAATACTTTAATTTAAATCATTTATTTAATTTATAAGGGTATCTTATAAGCAGATTTGCATTCATTTTGGCCATTATTAATTATTATTATTAAAGATATGAACAAGTAAACGTATATTGGTTCATACTGATGTAACAAAATGTTTGCACTGGGTACATCTTCTTTGATCAGAGTCTGATTGGTGATCAAAATAGTGACTTAAGTTTTTTTTCCTCTGCATTAGCGGTAGGGTTATAAGACTAAAAGAAAATAATGCAGTATTAACTTTGATTAACCCACATTTCCCTGACTTTTCTTTCCTTACCATGTCCCCTCCAGACTCTTTGATCTCGGCCATTAAGGACAGTTGGCAGAATGCATCATTGATATGCGGAGCGTGAATACAGGACACGTGAAATATGGTCTGCTGCCAATTACTGCGTCCAAACAGTCCACTGCATACATTGATATTGCGATTCAAAATAGGACTCAGCTCCAATTAAATGTTTTAAACCAAAGAATTCCCATTTGCAGTCCATAACTGCATCATAAAACAGCTGATGCAATGTTTTGATTCATAAAAGGGAATAAGCTTTTGATTCCATTTATGTTCTCTTAGGAATGGCATCTTTTATTCTTCCAACACAAGAAAAAATAAAAATCTGTAGATACGATTTCTGATCGGTGCCTCGCCAGAGATAAGCTCTTAATGTTGATTAAAAATACTTCTTGTTGCTCTTTACTGGCGAGGGATGCTTTTCATTCCTACACATTGATTAGATGTTTTAAAAAATCAGTTTGGATAAAGCTAGTAAGTGTTTTTCTTCTATAAAATAGGAAAGTATAACCTGTGTCCTTTTGAAACTTGTTTTAAAAATTGGTTTTCATGTTAATATCCCAAAACATGCTGCACTTGTTGCAGTAATCAAGTTAGAACTGATTCTGTTTCTATAGCTACACACAAATACATGTTAATTAATTCAGGCTGTATTTAAAGTCAGGATGTATTGGTGTGTGAAATCCTCATTATGAGAGAAAGATCTGGTCTAAAATGATCAAATAACGTTGGAACACTATCTGCTAAAACCTGCTAAAACAGCTGGAAGAAAAGAAGTGTGAAATTAAAGGGTGAAAAGAAGTGAAAGATGATTCTGTTCTGCTTGTTCTTCCAGGTGCCCAGAAAGTAAAAATACATTTAATAAGTTTGGCGCCTTTTTAAAAATGGCCTTATAAGTAGAATGTGACCAGCAAGGGTCCAACGGTGAGAAAAAGGAAGAAGTTTAAAATTTCTTTGAACATTAAAAGTTGGCAGAAAGAATTTGGGTCTTTTATTTTTCTTAGAGAAGGACTTCATATTCAGACTTGCAATAATAAGTAGTTAATTTTTCAGCTTCTTTTAGACACGTTGGAGTCGTTTCCAAGACAAATCTCGAAGCTTTCAGTCTCGAGTCTTTCGCCCCAAAGTCTAATCTAATGGTAAAATCTATGAATGCTGAACTCAATAGGTTTAGGATCAGTGTACATTCGACTGTATGCACCCAATTCATGTGATTTTAGAGCCATTTAATATTTAGGAAGTGAAAAAAAAACACTTCAGACATCAAATTAATGGCAGTTATGCACCTGATTGCAGTAAGTAAACTTAATAGTTTTTATAAAATCACGTTTATGGAACGAAATAAAGGTGCAAAAATAAATGTATTCTATAGAGAAAAACAATTCCTAGTCCTGGGATTCCTGAATAAATTCAAAATGCTCAGAAATCCATCGTCCACTGTATATATATTTTGAATAATTCTTTAAAGTTTTTTTATTTAAGAAAAAGCCATGCAGCTAAGCTAACCTAAAAATGGACAAACCTAATTTTGTTTAAATATAAACTGTTGTAATTTAAAACAGTTTGGAACCTTATAGGATTGTTTTAAATAAATGTTATGTTTGTTTACGCTGTTCCTCTCGTCAGTCTCATAATTTGGGCAGAATCTGTAGACCGTTTGAATAGAAAAATTGGTTTCTGAAATAAATCGGATCGCTAGACACTGAAAGATTCACATCTCTATTTTTTGGAGTAATTGAAGTTTTATGGTGTGTAGTCATCCCACACTATGAAAAAAGAACAGTTCATACATCATTTAAAAACCCCAACTTAATGGCATCTATGCACATTACTGCAGTATGTAAATTTGACCAGAGCTTTTATCAAATCACTTGATGTGTCAATGCTCTTGCAAATAACCTATTTATTAAATGAAATAAAACAAATATATGACTTAATAGTAGAAATATTCAGTTAAACTGGAAACTTTAATCCTCAGTGTTGTAGTTTAATCAAAGCCACTCGTTATGCGAGTCTTGTGGGCGCAGCAGAAGGGGACGTGTTTGTCGGCTGCCACACCCTATGCATTTCCATTTTCAATTATACATGTCTGCAATTGGAAATTAACACGGGGGACATCATAAAATGCTTGATAACGGAGCTAATGCAATTACATTGGAGTGATTAAAAAAGGTTGAATAGGTGATCTATTACATTGATCTTAAATGCATTCAGATTTAATTTAATTTAGCAGTACTATAATGCTGTAGTTAAAATATGTCCTATTAGTGTTTGGAGCCTGTATGTATAACGATTAATTACTGAATAATTGTTCATGCATTTCAACACTGGCAAGCTCTGAAGGGTGATTTATTTTCTTCAGTGGCTGTACAGAGATAGGGCTTAATTACAGTGGATAGCCTTATCTCCCCTCTTTAATCCGCTCTTTGGAGTCTCTGCGTTCACGCCATCTAGTCGTCGATAACATCACACTGTTGGCAGAGCCAGACGCAGAAAGCAATCCCCAATTTCTCTGTCACATTAAGGCTTATTCATGAAGTCTCCACCGTGAACCTGACTTAAGAACTCCAAAGTGGGAGAAAGAGGAGCCGCCGAGTGCTGGAAACCTCTCTGCTCGCTCTGACAGCCCGAGGTCAACCAGCCTGGCACATTACCCACTTGTGCTGTTTTTGTCAGCTGGATGGACTGAAAAATGTGTGGTCAAATCTGATCAGATAATGGGCTGAGCTCCTTGCCAGGAGCAATTTGTTGCAGATATTCTCGTGCTAATGTTGGCAATTTGACTGTTTACCTCCTCACAGCGGGTTACAGAACCGCATACCTCTGCAGCTCACAGCGGCGTCGACCAAATGCTCGCAAGATAAGCCGCTATTAACCCGGAGTCCGTGGACACAAATGTCTGTTTTGACATTTAGCTGATCGCTGGTTTTGCTTGATGATTCAACAGCCATGGCAGATCTTTATCAGGGAGACGGAGAGTTTAATTATTGCTACTCGATGGATCATTTCCAGCACGCTAGCGGTTGCATATATTAATACGAGTTGGAATAAATAAGAAGTTGGCATCCTAAGCATGCTACATTTTAAAGGTGCCAAGATGGGATTGGGATTTTATCTGACAAACATCACCTTCAAAATAAGCAGCAGTACATTCTGTGTTATGGATTTATAATGGAATAAGTTACAGATTTAAATTGTAAACATGTTCAAGGTGTTGCAAGACAGACTGGGACTACAATTTATATCTAAATTTGTTTCAATAAATAATTGCTTAATGAAATTTTATGTTGAAATTAACCTCGACTTGGTAGCACTAAACAAATATTTAATATTTTATATTATCAACACTGCAGAAGAAATAAGTGAATCAACTACATTTATAATAAATTCCAAAATGAATTCATTTAATTTCTCCATTTTAATGGCCATATTTAAAAATATATATTTGTTAAATTAATTCAGACTACAATTTACCTTTTAAGGATTTTCCTTCCACCATGCTGGTAGAAAAACACGACGACTTTTCATTTCTGCTGCCAAAGCAAAAACTCCAGCATCAAAAAATAAAAAGTTTCTACTTTGCAACTTTTCGCTGAAGACGAGGAAAGAGAGGCTTTTGTCATCTGAATGCAGCCAGCCTGCCAAAAGAAGTTCAAGGAGCCTGCTGACAATCTCCAGTCTGAGTTTATGTTTAAGTTAAACATAAAAATAAGGTTAAAAATTAGATAAAAATTTAAATGGATGAAAACACTGACGGTAGATAATAATAAACAGTCAGATATAAAAGAACAAGCAGTTTGGCTGAATGTTTTAAATATGTATTAACTGTGCAGCAATGAATCACACTGTTTATAAACCCTGCACTAGTTAATGGTCAGTAATGCCATTTAAAGTTCACAAACCTCCAGTAGTTTAAAAAAAGCATATTAGACTCCAGAAATATTAGGATACCATTTTGTAGGAATAAAGAGTTATCCTCCAAAGAAAGTCTGAATATTACAGGTGCAGAATCAAACATTTACTGGAAGAAATGTTTCCTTTTTTAAGAATATGATGGAATGACATCCCAACTAGCCCAACCTTTGGTGGTTTAAATGAAAACTAAGCCATTTAGGTAGCAGCAGGTAATATCTGGCTGAAAAAACAAAAGATATTCTGAAAATGTTTTCTTCTTGAGTATGTCCTCTTGAAGCTTTTGTGCCTAGCTTTCATGAGTCCACATAAGAAGAGTGACAAATTAATGACACCGATGTAATCTCCAAATTCCCAAACTATCAGGTAATCTAAGGCTGCATTCACACAGGTCCTTTTTAGTCCTCTTGGTCAAACTCCAGTCTATTTGCCTAGGAAGTCTGGTTCGTTTTGGGAGGTGTGAATGTGTAATCAAACTCTGATGTAGACAGAAAAAGGTGAATTAGGTCTGAGTGAACTCTGGTGCGGTTTGAATTCAGATGTGAACGCTGAGTGGACCGGAGACCCCTCCAAAAGCAGGAAGTGGACTACAGCACAGGGCATTCTGGGTATATACATCCAAAAAGAACCACAGCACCTGAAAATGTAACAAATGTTGCAACTATGGTCCCCTGTCAAAGCAAGTCTGCCACTCTGTCAGGTGTGAAAACACACCAAGATGGGGGCATTTAGGCACAGTGCCTAAATGCCCCCAGTCTGCAGGGACACCTCCCACTGATTGAGGATGTGAAGGGTCAGGAATTTTCTGCAAAATCCAAACTTTGATGGGTAGTTTTGTAGAAAACCATCAAACAATCCAACGGCGTTAGATTGTTTGACAGGACAGGACTGGGACAATCCTTCCCAGTGTCTTTGTTTACTGGAGTATTGAAGGCAGAGCAGGAAACGCTCAATATGCTGATACCAGGCAGCTGACAGGAGAGCCTGGATGTTCTCCTGTTCCCTTTATTGGCCGAGTGAGCTGATGTTTGTCAGCCTGGCAGACATTACACCATGTGAACAGTTTGGGCGTCCTAAATGTCGACGTATGCCTCGTCTGTAGCAAGCGAAGAGAGAAATGTCAAACTGAATGCAGCGACAGATTCATTCTGAAATCGCCTCTCAGGCTCATTGACTGCTCTACCTGAAAGTGACACAACTTCCAGCGTAAAGAGACAAGTAAGCCAACTAATTAGAGCGGAGATCCAACACAAATGTTTAATGAAGAGATAATATATTACCACACAGTCCTGGAATAATAAGTCTACTTTGTCATTTGTCTTTTTGTCGAGTGACTTTTTTTCTTCCCTCTTGCACTTTAAAAGTATCGACTCGCTTATAGAAGTTTCAGCCTAAGTTTTAATAAGTTTTCTTTTTACTTGCTATTCCTTGCATGCATTAATGATGAAGTACTCTTGGTTTTCATTTAGTTATAGAAGATTAATCCATTTTAAGGCACATTAAGCTCATTTACTGCCCTTGGCTTCCCTGCATCCACTGAAGATTATTCTATTAAGCCACCAAGGCAATATTTGTTTTCTATTTTTTATAATGTAATAAATTACAGAAAACACAATGATCAAATTTTTGTTTTACACATTTAAATTCTTACATCTTTCCTAAACCTCTGTAATAAATGAAAGCTAAAACAAAACCCAATTTAGACATTTATTTAAAATTTATAAAATGTATGGACATCATTAAAAGCAATTGTTAAATGCATTTTTAAAGGGTATGATGTGACATTTTGTCCTTTTTAAAAATGAGAATTAAAAATGGTAATTGTTCCAGTAATGGAATATATAATGTCCATGAGTCTGGGGCCATTTATTACAATACTTAGGTTGGTTCTTTGACCGTGATTGGTATCCACATTTAAAGAGTGGAAAAGTAATCTACAAGACTATTTACCAAAAAAAAGTAATTAATAAAATGTATTTTTATATTATAGAAAGCTTGTTTAACTGGATTAAACATTCTCTCATGCTACTAGTAGTTAAATTAACCAAAATCTTTATGATTTTCTTAATACGAATGAAAATATTTATCAAGTTTGGCTTCCAGACTGATGGGCATCAATGGTTTCTCTCATCTATTATTGAACTCCTTTAAAATATTAAATAATTTCTTGCTTTTTGATATTATTTTAGTCGACTTTACACCCTGTTCTAAAACAGGGTGTATTTAGATTATTTCTTATTCTGAGTGTTGGGTAGTAGTCAGAGTGGGGTGCGGAGAAAACATATGGATCAATCACAATTAATTCCTAACTTGACATCAGCATGGATTTTACTTTCACCAGGTTGGTTTGGTAACTTTTTCCCCGTAATTAATTAGATCACCAATTAAAAACCATATTTTGCATTTTATTTGTAGTGCATTTTACTTATTTGGATTTGGATACACACCTCGGCTGCATACGAAGGAAGTAATTCATTAATTTGATTGAGGTTGCAGGACAACTTTTAAAATGTGCACAAAATTTTGTTGATATTCTGCTTATGTCGAAAAAGCACAATATCCCAAATAAAAAACACGATTAAAATCGCACGTCAATAATTTTGTTCATGTGATAAGTCATTAAAAAACAGACCGCAACATCATCCTCTTACCACTTCCTATTGTCTTCTTTGTTGTTTCTGCCAGTAGTAACATCCAGTTGTTGATCACATGTTTAAATTGCAGATTTGCGAAACACACAAATTTCGATTTGACTTTCAAAATGATCCATTAAGCACATTTATTTTCAATTTTTCCAATTTGTATAATTTTACAGTCAACGGAAACATAACTTATGAGACATCCTGTATATTCCGACTTTCATTCCCTCTTCTTACTGACCATATCACAAACTATGCCACCACTGATGATGCTTGCTTGACTTTATCATCAGGTTTATTGAACCAATCCTCCATGTTTTGAACGTTTTCACTCCTCTCCCACTCTAATTACAGGATTTTTCCCCCGTTTCGCCTTTTTCTTCCCTGAAACACAATCAATATTCAAAATCCGCCTGATTTCCTTCTAACTGGATACTATACGCCACCACCTGACGTTACAGTGCTGGTAATAGCACTGTCAGCTTTGACAATGTGGAGAAAGCAATACCATCATTTCCCATATTCACTTTTGAAAATCTCATTTTGCTTTCATCTCTTCGCTAACACAGAGCTGTCAACATGTAATTCAATGAGTGTCACAACTGCTCTTGAACGTTTCCTTCATCTCTTCCACCAACTGTGCTCATACTAACCAGACTGACTTAACTTCTGTTGTGTTTAAATCACTTTAGGCCTTTTTCTCTGGCGATTGTTTTAATGCAGTACATCATGTTATCTTGGTGTTTGTGGGGAACATATGATCTGAAGCTGAATGTGCAGCTATTGGAAAAGCCACCTTGATTCAAAGTTGTAAGGCTGTCAGGATGGAGGAAATTGAAACCAGTCGGTCTTTCAGGCGTTGTAGGAACACTGTCGTCTGCTTCCAAACATAAAAGCCTCTCCATTTGTTCTGTTTGTCCTCCGCAAAGTGGGTTTTCAGCCAAGGTCATTACATTGTTTGGCTTGAAGTATCTCTTTTATGGATGACTCTTGTGAGAGTCTGTATTTTTCTTATTGTCAACAAATCCCATAAAAAGTCCAATAACTATCAAACATTTTCTGTGGGCTTGGATTTTTCTTTCCTCCCTCAGAGCTTCAGTTCTGTCCAAAAGTTTAATCAATTTCAGACGTTAAAGTAAAAATTGAACCAATTTAGCATTTGAATACAAGTGTTTTTCATTAATGTTCAGAAATTATTATTAAGGTATATTAAAGATATTCCAACTAATTTCCTGCTACCTGTGCAGCTATTTTGGCCCAGTTTGAAGTTTTCTTAACCCCAGAAACCTCAGAAATACTGTTTCAACTCAGACCTTTATAGTTGCCTTTTTGTAAGTTCAATCTTTAGAATTTTTTGCCGTGCACACTTTTCTGACATAAAAACACGCTGCCATTCTGCCCTGCATGTTTTGACGAAATATGTGTCAAATCTTAGTCCAAATGGGCTCAGATAAGCTATAAAGATTTATTCTGCGTTGGTGTCAACAAACTAGAATAAATGGGTCCAACGTTAATACCATCTGAATGATGTTTCAGTTTTTCTTGTCTTCCCAGTCATTTCCAGAGTGTGTACGAAGGGGTTAAACTGTGGGAAATGTTCATGTTTTTGAGAAAAATTATTATAAATAAGCTTTAAACTAGATCATTTTAGTGCTAAAATGATTTTACTGCAAAGAAGTTGATGTGTCCTATGTAAGAAAAACTCAAAATCAAACATGTACAGGCCATGTGCCTTAATGCATTTCACCTTTAACAGTCAAATTGTCAGGATCGGAAGTTTTCTGTTTATTTTTGAGTAGTTTCCATGTTTATTTGTTATCCTGTTTCCCTGTGAGTCTCTGTCTCTGCGTTTCCACGTTGATTGTTCCCAGGTGTGTCTCGTTCCCTTGTTTACCTCCCTTGTATTTAAACCCACCTGTTGTCTTTGTCTCTAACGTCTGTTTCTATCCCCTGTGCCGCCAGTGATTTCGGATTTTGAGTTGTTCTCGTGGTTCTTCATTAAATCTTTATTTTCATCATGACTACCTGGTTTCACCGGCGTCTCCCTCACCACTCACAACCATACAACATGACAGAAGGACCCGACCAGAGAAGAGGTGAGGACGCCAGCGTGTGGGGAAGCGAGGCTTGGATCCAGCAGCAGCTGGAGTTGGCTCAACGGGATCTCTACAAGGACGTGGAGATCTTGCCTTCTCCGCTGCTGCTGGAGGAACTGGGTCTACCCTCAGACCTCGAAGCACCCAGGAGACGCAGGCCACGACGGAGGCAGCGGCGGGGATCGAGAACGGAGGAGTTCTGTGGCGAAGCTCCAGTCAGCCATAATCCCTGGTTGGGAACTCGGCTGGCGATCTGTCCGCCAGGAGTCGGACTCCGCCGTTACTGCCGCCCTGAGCCGCCGGAGATCCCGGCCCCTGGGCCACTCCGTCAACGCCGCCCTGAGCCGCCGGAGATCCCGGCCCCTGGGCGAAGCCAGCGTCTGTTCCCGCTGCCTCCGGTACCCGCACCTCGGCAGCGTCTGTTCCCGCTGCCTCCACAGCGCTTGTCCCCACTGCCTCCGGTCCCTGCACCTCGGCAGCATCTGTACCTGCTGCGGCGGGTCCTAACGTCCGCTGCGGACGAGCAGCCACCAGAGTCCCCTGCGTCCGCTGTGGCTCCACCTGCTTGTGTTCCACCCCCAGAGTTTCCTGAGTGTCCTGTGCCCGCTCTTCCCGAGTTTGCGGATTTGGCTCCACCTTCCTGTGCTCCGCCCCCAGAGTTTCCTGAGTTTCCTGTGCCCGCTGCAGTTCCGCCCCCTGAGTTTGCTGATGAGCCCCCTGAGCCTGCTCCTCCAGAGCCTCCGTCTCCAGAGCCTGCAGCCGGCCCCAAAGGGTCCTGGAGACTCCCCCCGTGGCTTAAGTTCTGACTCCTGCTCCGCCTCCGGCGTCGCCGCCCACCGGACTGTTTGCGGCAGGTCCTGCCCTGACTGCTTTTCTGTTTGTTGTTTTCTGTTTGGACTGAGTTTTTGTGTTTTGGACTCTTGCCCTCCATCCGTCGCCCCTCCGCCCACCCTGATGGGTTGTTTTTTGGAGCGTCTGGTAGCCGCCCTTGAGGGGAGGGTACTGTCAGGATCGGAAGTTTTCTGTTTATTTTTGAGTAGTTTCCATGTTTATTTGTTATCCTGTTTCCCTGTGAGTCTCTGTCTCTGCGTTTCCACATTGATTGTTCCCAGGTGTGTCTCGTTCCCTTGTTTACCTCCCTTGGTATTTAAACCCACCTGTTGTCTTTGTCTCTTGTCGGGTCCTCGTCTAACGTCTGTTTCTATCCCCTGTGCTGCCAGTGATTTCGGATTTTGAGTTGTTCTCCTGGTTCTTTATTAAATCTTTATTTTCATCATGACTACCTGGTTTCACCGGCGTCTCCCTCACCACTCACAACCACACAACATGACACAAATGCTTTGTTCTACAGACTTTTCATTAATGTAAATTGTCAGTGAATTAAAACTATTGAACATCCCACAGTTATCAAAGTGGTAATGCATTTTTTTTAAATCGGTGACATAGCACTTACTTAGTATGATGTGAACTATTAATTGTTTTATTGATTATCTGACGATTAATTGGACATAAAGCTCATAAGAAGTGCTTTGGAGTTCTCTGGACTTTACAAGTCTGACAAGTACAGACTATTTACCATTTGTTCCTCGTTTCTGAAACGTCTTGTAATTTTTTTGGTTTTGGATGCATTTATTATTCCCTTAGTAATTCAGGGTTTTACCACATTTCTGCCTGCGTAGAAATGTAGAATAGAAGATGCTTTTCACTTGTAGGCATTAAACATTTGTTTTTGTACATAGATGTTCAAATTATAGCAGAAACTATAAAGTGAAAAAAAAAAAAACTTAAGATTTTCCAGAGCATGGGAAAATAAAATACATTAAAGCAATCAGTCCACCTTTTATTCTGTAGAAAGCATCAGCTTGTCTGTTTCATCCGTTTCCGTGTTTGAATGTTTTTCTCTGGATCTTTCCTGGAGATCCACAGATTCTGTCGAATCATTTCCAAACAAAAGGAAGATCCCTGTTTTCCTGCTGTACTAGTGACAGGAGTTATCTGCTGTGGTGCTGCTGGTGTTGTTGGCTCTTCTGATAAGACGTGTGAACAACACTCCAGTTGTTTCCAAGCAGGTCGACACCGCCGTCATTTTCATCAGCACTCTTGTTCAGGTGCTGTTCCTTTGGGCTCGCTGATTTCAGGCCTTATCTTGTTAAGAGCCCACCCCCACACACACACACGCACACACACACACACACACACAGACAGATCTCAACGGCTGTCAGGGACTCTCAGCCCCGCACATTCACAACTATTATTGGAGATTGTGGAATGACACTAATTAAAGTCATTGATGTTTAAAATCAAGCGTCCCACTTGTTTTGTCACAAAAGCTGGTGGAGCTGGTGAGCTGGTCCCGTCGTGCGGTTATCATGTCATTTGTTTTCAAGCCTGGTGGAGGAACGAGTGCATGTGAGTCACTTCATTAAAAACAACACCTTCAGCTCCGCTTGAGATTTTTACATTTCAATTTCAGCTTTCATTTGCTGTTGGAGGAGTGTGTTACTCAAACCCAGAGTCTACGTTTAATTTCACTTTCTAATAGGAGAACGACTCTTAATAAGCATCTTCCATGTTTAACTGGTTCAAGCGACTAAATTCATATTTACAAAGCTCTAATTTCAGTTGGTTACAAAATTTCTACACTGTGCAAAACAAAAAACTTTTAGTTTAGCCAAGCAGTATAAATCTTAGCAAAAATAAAACAACAAGAGAAATTACTTTGTGTCTTTTCTGTTTTTGAATATAAAACTCATATTTCTGTTGCTTTTTTGGTTTGTCTGCTCCGTCTTCTCAGTCGGTCATGACAGATGGCTGTTCACACTGAGCCAGGTTCTGATTCTGCTGTTTTCCTCTTCACTGTCGCCCCACGCATGGTCGGTATGCAGTTTGCTGCAAATTCAACAAGGGAATGCAAGTGACTCAATGCAATCTGCTGGGTTTCCGTAGAGAGAAAACTTTCTAACCAAAGTGAACATTAAACTGAACTTGATTCATTGTTGATTGGTCAATTGGAACATATGTATGAATGATTTAACTGAATTTACTTTTTACATTTTTGCAATGGCGACATATATGTAAACTGACTTGAATTGGACCTGAAACCACACACTGTTTTCTTTCCTTTACTTTAATCTTTAAAGCTGCTGTTTATCTTTTTATGTATTTCTTTGAACAATGACTGAATTAAAAAACATGCTCTATCATACTCATTGGGTTAAAACCATTAAACAGTGAGCCTTTGCCACAGCAGTCCTGCCGATGCGGCCAATCAGCTGCTCTCGAATCCTGCAGCAGCTTCCCTGAACAATCATGGCTGCCAGTCAAAACAGGGAATCTGTACTTGAAGCGTCTCTGAATACTTTTCCTACCTTCATTAATAAGAAAACCAAAGTTTCAGACGCTACAAACAAAATCTATGTGAATGTCTTTGACTCGGTTTCTACAGTTTCTAACTTTTGCTGCACTTTTCCTGATATTTGAAACTGATCAGTGGATAAACCAGCCACCACAGGCCACTGGCCTCCCCTCTGACCTGTCCACCCTGCAGATTTATAGTCAGAAGCCTGTTTGGTCTCATAAGTTTAGAGTAACTTGACAGTGTTGCCAGAGAAGCTGCTGTGTCAGGTATTTTTGGTTTGCAGAGGGAGGACAAGCTGGAACAGGTTTCCACATCTAATCGGGTGCAGGAGGGCACATAATGGTCTCGGTTCGGTTGGGATGTGTTTGGCAGTTGGTCATCGGGAAACTGCACAAGTTTCTGCAAGCTAGAGGTTTGATGTTCCCACATATTTATCTTCATTGGCCTTTTCTGATTATGCTTTTAATAAATGCAAACGGCTCAGAGCTCATGTCAACAAGTCTTTGTTATATTTTTGCACATAAATGGTGTTGAAAAAGCAACATTTCTGCCAAGATATTAACTCAAAAGTTTATAAATAATAAGATATAATACACTTTTCTTCTTGGCTCAGAAACTGAGACTAGAGAAAAAATACAGTTTCCAAACAAGACTATAGTGGAAATGTATTTCCTGCAAAGAAATGTTTATATTTTTGCAACTGTAGTGGACTAAAAATCAGCAAAGCAATTTGGGAAATATTTCCTGAAAGCTTTCAGTTAGTAGTTTGAAAATTATAAAATACCTTTTGCTTTGGAAATTAGCAGGAAACAAGCATTGGAGGATTTTAAAGCCCTTGAATTTGCCCTAATATATTATTTATTTAAAAAGTTTCTAAAGAAAACAGGTTTGAAATAAACCGAAAGGCAGTTTGTTAAAAAAAAAGGTTTTGTAAAGTTGGAGAAAAGGTTGGCTAGTATAAATTTTTCACCATGAAAGTTGTTTTCTTATATATATATGTAAATTATTCAAGCGTTATATGCCGTGGTGTCCTGGCATGGACTGGTCAATCTGTTCAGGATGTACTCCACTTCTCTCCAGTGATCTCTGGGTGTAGATGATAGACAGATAGATGTGTGGTGTTTTGTTGTTGCCACATTACCTACCACGTTGGAAATCTTTAGTCTTTAACCTACAATGGACCATCGCATATTCACAGTTCAATATTTACAGATTTATCTGTGAAATGTAACTTCAAATTGGTTACAGAAAATTTGTCTATTAACAAATTTCCATGGAGGAAATCTAAAATATTTTATGCGCATTGGTACGTGATGCACTATTGGCTGGCGTTCGCAGAGAAAGCCAATCCAGGAGTGCCATTTTTTTTCTGTTGACCAGGATTGGCTGAACCCACAAGAGCAGAAATAAGAAAGACTTTCCACATTATCTTCTACCATAGCGCTAAGGCTCTTTCCACTGTGCGTATTAATGAGCAGTAAGGTATATTTGGTGTCAACATGTGTTTCAAGTTGCAGAATTTAGCTGTCTGTGGTTGACTGTAGTCCACACTGTGTCTCTAGCCTATATTGAAGATACAGCTAGTTATAAAAATATAACTGGGCTCAAAGTAAACGATACGATAGTTAGTCCATCTGCTGTAGAGGACATCTGGGGTAGAAATTCACCTAGCAACATGTAGATTTCTATCAGTTTCCAACCTTACCTTAATTCAAAAGTGTTTTAAATTATTATTATCACATCACTTGTATGTCTAACTTTTACCCAGAGCTTTGCTTGTGATTGTGTTCTCATCTTCAACTGAACTTCAGTACTTTCCACTAAAGATTTCTGTCGGCTTTGAACTAAGAGCATGTCTGTCTTTATGCATCAGTTACTTTCTTTTTATTTATTCTTTTACACAGTTGAATTCTTGAGGTTTCTGTTTGCTTGGCTTCCTTTTTTCTATAACCAAAGCTAACATGCTCAAGTTTTAGTTGATTTGCGTGATTCACAGATTGTTTTTATTCAATCATTCCATTAATGTTAACATCCTTAAGAGTCTTTACTGTCAGATTTTTGAAGGACATTAGGAACAAAGCACAAAGTAAGTGAGCTTTAGTTTCAGCATGCATCAGTCCCTCTGCAGATCCTAAACACATCACTATCATCCTGTTTGAGGGATTTTTTTACCTACACATACCATTGTTATTTTCTGATAACCTAAAATTACCACATGACACCTCAACTATTATTTAAAGGGGATATATTCCTGCATACTGTTGACCTTAAGTACCTTAAATAAATGTGACTTTTAAGCTCTGCACCACGCTGCTAAAGGTGAAAGGGTTTAGATTTGGAAGTAAGTGCTTTTTAAACCCTAAATGTCAAACGACTGAGCCAGCGGAGCCTGAAAGTCTTTCTTTTTAAAGCTGCATTCATGAAGAGTTTTTATTCTGATTCAAGGTGAGGATCTTATTTCCCTTTTTCTCTGTCTTCATCAGAATGCAGATGGAAAACAAAACCAGAGCAGGATAAATAACAGATAAGAATAATTATGGCTGTAAAATTAATGCTGCCTAAAAAGCTTTATTTGACCAGAGCTTGAATGTGGGTTATATTCAGGCATTTTACTTTTTCCTAATTAATGGCTGAAGAAGTGGGTCAGTCTCTGGTCCAGTACTTGACTGGTTTGAATCCAACCTATAGAACGGAGACTTCTTCATGTCAGTAAGCAACTTTTCATTGGAGCGGACAAAAGTCTGGTACCGCGTACCGCAAGGTTCCATCTGTGGACCCCTGTTGTTTAATATCTATATGCTCCTGCTAGCACTGATTATTAGAAACAGTCAGATTACAATAACAATGCTGATGATCTACAGTATCGTGCATAACTTTACAAAGCCATCAAGCACCAAACAGATGCTAGGACAATGTGTGAAGATGCCATAACTTTCTTCAGACGAACAGAAGCAAAACTGAAGCTTTGTGCTGACTCCTGATTGTTCCTCTCTACATCCAGTTATTACAGCTACACTTGAACCTTCAGAGACACAAAAAGACAATTACAAAGTCGACCTTCCATCACCTGAAGAACATTCCTAGGATTAAATCAGGGTCACTCATTCACTTATTTACTTCATTATTTTGTCAAAATCTCTTTTCACTTTGACATTAAAGAGTTTTTATTCATTTCTGTCATAAAAGCCAAATTTTATTGATTATGAATAATTTGTAAAAGCACTAAAAAGGGTAAAACACCCAAGGGGGTGACTCGTTTTCAAAAGCGCTGTATGAGCTCCACTTACCTAGGGAAGGGATTTGTTTATTAGTATTGCTTATTCCCATTTTCTCCACCCAGTCAGTTCTGATGACCTTCAGATGTCAACAGTGAAGAAATAATGTTTTAATGAGATTTAAAAAAAACTTTTTCTAATTAAAAGTTATTGTTGAAAAGGAGATTCACCTTTTCCTGTTTCGCTTTAAGAAATAAAATTGGAGTTTTCCTGAGTCTCTGGAATCCCGGCTGATGACCCGTTTCCGCTCAGTCCCTCTGCAGTAGAACCGCTGCTGCTGTAAATGCAATAATGAGTGGCCTTTATTCACTCCGCTCTGTTTGGTCTGTAGATGTCGCTTCTCCGTCCCTCTGAGGTCGATCAGCTGTGGCCGTGTACAGACATGTTCGCAGGATTTCACTTTATTCTCCTCTTTTTGTCCTGGACCACCCAATTTTTCGAGGTGGTCAGAGGGTCGGTCATCTCACTTGAGGAGTGAGTGTTGCTCAGCTTGGGACGTCGTGGTTCACTGATTAGATTTAATAGATTTTTCAGCAACAATGGAGCTTGTTTCTGTTGCGAGGCAGCGAGGCAGAGCCGAACAGGGTCCATTACCATTCAGTTTCCTACAGTAAACAAGTAAAAGAAAGTGGAGCTGAAGAAGGCAATATGAAGTGTGTTTATGTGTATGTGTGTGTGTATATATATACTCAAACACCAGGAGTGTGGGAGCAGGACAAATAAATTGAATTTCCTCCGAAAAATAAGATGTTTTCTTAAAAGTCTGAATATGTTATTGTGTTTCCAGTTTTCACCTGTCAGGGTTTCTATACTTTTGTCCAAAGGTTTTTTCCATCATGCTTGATTGGATTGTCCATCTGCTTTTTTCATCCATCTGTCCATTCATCTGTGGACAGATGGATGGACTTGTCTGTCCATTCATCTGTCCATACATCTGATTGTCTGTCCATCTGCTTTTCCATCCATCATTTCATTCATCCATCAGATTGTTCATCCATCCCCCTGTCCATCCGACAATCTGTTTTCACATCCTTCATCCATCTGTCCATCTGCTTGTTCATTCATCTTTCCATCCATCCACCTGCATGTTTGTCCATCCATCTGTCCTGTTGGTGCGTTCGTCCGTCCCTCCTCTTGTTCATTTATTCATCCAACAAGCTGCTTGATTGTCATCCATCCACTGACACATGAACAAAAGCTTGTTCATGTATCCATCTGTCCATCTGCTTGTCTATCCATCCATTCATCCATCTTTCCACCCATCCGCTTGTTCAATTGTCCGTCCATCTTCTTGTTTGTCCATTCATCCGTCCGTCCATCTGCTAGGCTGTCATCCAACCATTCATCCATCCATCTATGAGTTTGTTCATCCATGTGTCCATTCATCCATATGCATGTTTGTACATTACATTAAACTATCCCTTTATGTACTTGTTTGTTTATCCATCAATCTGTCCATCATCCGATGGTTCATCTATCTGTCCATCCACTTGCCCATCCATGCATTCATCCATTCATCCATCCATTTGTCAGCTTGTCGACTGTCGTTCATCCATCCGTCAGTCAGCCATTGTGTGTCCATCCTTCGATCCATCCAGTGTCTTCTCTGTCCTTTATGCATCAGTCCACCCATCTTCCTCATCTCTTTTAGTGTTTTGACCACAGTAGACACATTCGACATGAATTCATTTGAAATTTTTTTGTGCTAAAAACGAACTGAGTTTGATTCTGGAAAAGTTTGATTCAAGATTTGAGTTTCGTTTTCTCACACTCTGCCACGCTGACTGTGAAAAACGGTTACAGACACTTTTTGATGTAAAATAACAGATAAAGCTTGCTAAAAACGTTAATCAGCTCGTCCACCTTCAGTTTGGTGCAAAGTACACCAGGTGGACACTTCCTGTTCAATTCTCCTTCCACTTAGCAGCTCAGAATCGGTCAAATTATCTCCTTGAAATGCCTTTTGGCTCCAGGTCCAAGTTCAATCCCTTTGCCTTTGGGGGGAAGAATTGACAATTTCTGATTTGTAGCAGCAGTCCTCAGCCTCTTTTTGTCAAATCGTCTTTAAGGGATCCTCGACGCACGCTCTACCTTTTTATTTATGGCCGTTTTAGCATCTGGCTGGCAGCCACAGCCAGGCGCACCCCCCACAACGCCCTGCTTAAGATGCAGTAGAGCCTCTATGGGTTAGGAGGGCCAGCTCTATCAATCTGCTCCCTTCCGGCCCCCACGTCCCCCTGTGTGGTTAATCACTGCCACTAATTAGTGCTAATTACTCATTTCTGCCTGGGAAAGCCCCCCTCACTGGCTCACATTGATCTGAAGGTCCCCCGCTGCACCCCGCTGCTCGGCACTCCTCAGGTAAGGGAAGGGAGGACGCAGGTAAGAGGAAAGTCTTCCTCAGACTGGTTTGTTCTGGTCTGCTTTTGGCTCGGCCCGGCTTAATGAGCCAGCACCTTTTGCTCCCACTGTCATTAATTGTCCGCAGCCATGACTCTGGTTTCCACCGCATTTCGTTTCTGTTCTCCCAGTAATTTTCCTTTAATAGATTCAATTTGCTTTCATTTGCCTCGTATTGATTTATTTGTCCCGCTTTGTCCCGTCAACCATAGAAACCTATAATTTCTCAGAAAAGTTTGCGAGGGGATACGAAGGAAGGGAAAAAAAAACTCATTTAATTTGTTAATATTGAGCGAATTATTAAAAAAAAGAGAGATGACAAATGATGTTGATATGAGGTGGAAGTGAGGCTTGACTAAAGCTGAACTCATTTCTTTGAAGCTGGTGGCGATATTAGGGGTTTCAGATCAGGTGCAAACAGTGGAGCTTAATGAGAGGCTGAGGGCTTGTTGAGGCTGACAGTCACGTTGCTAAACTCCATTATTTTATCTGACAGATCTTAACCTGTCAAAAATGAAACCTGCTAATGGAAGTTGAGTGCTTCATGTCAACCCTAAATAATTATACAATGACAGCTGATGGGGGGGGGAGAGTAAATTGGTATTTTGCAAATACATTTTAGGCTAAAGGGTAGCGGGTTTGTGTCTAATAGATTGCTGCAGCCTCTGTCAGAGGGACACGCAGGGCTCCACCGGGTGTCACTGGGAATCAACGCGAGGGTAAAGACTTTACCTCTCGCTGACCTCCAAACGTGTCCAGCTGTGGTAACTGTGACAGATGATCTGGCCACAATCATACCGCACAAACAGCGTTCCAGATAAGGCTGCCTGAGCCTCCAAGCAAGAAAAAAATAACAGCACGAACTCCTGCATGGACAGAAAAAAACAAAAAAAAACAATGACTTTTATTCCCAGTGGCTACAAATCTGAAGCAAACTCAGCCTCCTGGGATTAATTACTGCTGAAAAGATTCCAGAAATCACAAAGAAAACCTCTGAATTTGGTCAATGGAAAGCAGGATTTTTATATTTCATCTTGCGTTCAACAAGCAGCTGAACCGAGCTCACTGCATGTCCTCTCTCTGAAGCATTTATCAGCGAGACATTTGCCACCAAGGCCAAATAAAAGCCATACATAGAGGCTAAACCATGAATAGAAAACGCTGTTTATGTCTCTGTCATTACTTTGAGGGCTGCAAAGCAGCATATTTGATAGAAATCACTCACGGCTCTCTCAAAGGGAAGGGAAGCGGGCAGGATGGCAAACTTCACACTGCGGTGCAGACGTTACACAAATGACAGGATCGCGCTCTCTTTCTGCACCGACGGCCTGATGGATTTTACGTGTCTGATGACAGGGGGGTCAAACGGCGCAGTGGTTAATGGCTTTTTTTTTTCACAGGAGCTCACAAGCATGGTGACAGCACACGGTGACACATACTTTGAATATACAATGGTAGGATGAAGATGACAGGATGAAGCTTGTCATTTAGTCATGGCTGGCTTATTTAATATTCCTTTGTTCTGTTTAGACACCCTAGACTGTTACTGTAAGCATAACATTATACAACACTTGATAAATGAGGAAAAAATCCTTCCAAATCTTATTTTTCCATTAGTTCATCTTTGCAGTAAAACCTGTAATTTTAAAACAATTAGTCCCAGGTTTTGCTTGCTTGGCTGTTGTAATTAGTAGAAACACTGAAATACCAATTCATCATGCTGTCGGGGTCTATTTCGATTTTTTAGTGTTTCAGTAATTTTACGCTTTCCAACCAACCATGCTGCAGTTTCCAGCACTGAAAATGGCTGCTTTTCTTTTGGAGGAACACTTTGAGAAAAGGATGAATCAGACACAAAGCAGCCATGTTTTCCTTAGTACTGCAGTGTTGAAACACTGGAAGCTCAACAGGTTAGCTGTTATCTGGTTCTCCAATACATGCTGGAGAGGAAATACTGGAGTACTGGAGAAAATCTTAACACTGATTCCAGGGAAATTGGCTAAAGGTTTCTGGAAGACATCAGCAGATAATTTACATGTTTAGCCATGTGCTTGTAAGAGAGGAATGTTGATCCTCCTTCCTTTTTTTTGGGACCAGAAGTGACCTAAAAGAACCATCCTACTATAAGGATGCATTCACACCATACCTGTTTAATCCTCTTTGACCAACTTCAATCCATTTTCCTACAGAGTCCAGTTTGTTTGAGGAGGTGTGGATGCGTAATCGAACTCTGATGCGAACCAAATAGTGAACTCTGGTCTATCTACAAACTTCGGTCTGGGTTTAGTTGAAGTGAAGTGCAGTGAACTCTGTTGAAGTTTGAATGCATATCTGAATGAGGTTGCCCCAAAAGCAGGAAGTGGACTGCAGCACAGGGCATTCTGGGTGAATACAACCAAACAAACGTGCAAGCTGGAGAAATGATGGCGAAATGACTCATGGACTTTTGCTGAAGACTAAAGGAAAATCCTACAATCACTAAAATCTGATGACACTCCTTTTTTTTTTTTTTACATTTTATGAACATGAAAGTTGTGTTCATGTCTTGTTCAGATGTTTCTGTCATTTCTGTCAGTGTTTATTGGTGCAGCTCACTCTCAAGCGAGGACGGTAACAAGTTTTTCAAAGCGTTTGCTTCATTTGACTCAGTTCAGTGTGAAAGTGAACCAGACCATCTGGAAATGTAACAAAAGTTACAAATTTGGTCCGCAGTGGAACCAAATCTAACGGACCATCAGGTGTGAAAACACGGTGCATTCGTATAGTTCGCTTGGGAGCGTACAGCAAGTAATTAAAAATGTTTACCCTAGTTAGGAGATGACATCGGTTAGGAAATCTCAGGATGGTCAGTTAGCCGCTTTCCATCCAGTAGGAGGGTAATTGGTGCTTGATTGTTTTCCAAGCCATAACTTTCTGCTTGCAACCAGAATTTCTCTTGTTTACCACCAGAGGATTTGAGTAATTTCCCTCCTTCAGTTTTCAGACGTAGCCTGACTGACAGGTTGTAGCAACATGTGGAGAACAGGAAGGCCATCCTTTGCTCTGGACAACTCAACTCTTTTTCTGCCACCTTATTCAGAGGAAACATTTGAACTTCTGATGAAAGATTTCAGTGGTTTTGGGTTCTTAAAACTTTGGTATGACCTAGAGCTACAAGCTGACACTTAGAGCTGGTTTAAGAACTAGGTAATGTCTGCTGAGCTTTTCAGATTTTAGCATAAACATTTAAGGTCTCTTTTTTCTTTTTTTATCAGTGGCACCCAGAACCTAAATGCCACTGGGTTTTTCTTAAGGAGCAAGAAGATTATTAGGCTGTGGATTCCTCTCTGCCCTTGAGCTCTGTTTAGCTTCATTTCAATACAAAATACGTTTTGGGGAACTTGAGAAAAGTGGCTCAGACCAAATGCGATGCATATTCCCCCAGGAAAGTTCTGGATCTGCCCTGCTGGATCAGGGGATCTGGCTGCCAAATCCTCTGAAGATGATGGCACTCCTCAAAGATGGTGGAGCTTGTTCCCCGATCAGCGGCTGAGCTCCGGCACCCTGGGGAGAAAGATCTGCTGCTTTCGTTTACAATCCGTTTCCCATCACTCTAGACGTGTTGGAAGGTCGATGAACCAGGAAATTCAGGGTCCAACTCTTCAGCAAAGCCTCATTACTGCAAACCAGGCCCTGATCCTTCCTCCATATTTCCTGAAAAAGATGGCAGGAAACCCAAATCGTTGCTACATCAGGTTCTGGTCTGGCTGATGAATTGCTGATCTCTCCTTCTTGAACTTCTGTTAATGACATGACCTTCTTCTACTGTCATTATACGTAATGCTGCCCTCCACTGGCCATAGTCACATATGGATAAGACATGGATTCACATAAGGGTTATAAATATCCATAATTATACATTAATAATATAAAAGCATGCACTTTAAATCTAACTTGTCAGAGCATTTTCTATTTCATGTTTTTCACTTTAAATCCCTGATCAATTCTAGAACCTTTCTTTTTTTTTTACACCAATAAGTAATGCACCCTATTAAAATAGATTATTTCTGTTGGTATATTTTGGCTTAATAGTTTTTCTTGTCAAAATGTCATATCTACCTTTAAAGGATCAACTGTTTCAGAGCTTGTTTGGTTTCGTTTCCAGTTACCTTATTGATTATTGTCGGTTATTTACTGAGAAAGCTTTTAGTGTAAGGGATGCACGGTAACATTTTTTTTTTTAAAGTCACTATGCATCCTTAATTTTGACATATTAGGTCTTTAAGGATATTGTAGATTTTTTTTGTCTGAAATAAACTTTTTCTCTCTTAAATTTTGACAGCAGTTCCAAAAAAAAGCGACTCATAAGCATAAAGTGCATCATATTTCTATTTTCTTTTCTTTTACTTTGCTGCAGCCAGCAAAAATGTGTGGCAGTAGATATATTGAAATATACAACTATGAAATTATTAAGGTTTAAAGTAAATAATAAAATAAACCCAGATTGTGCAAGAATATATTTTAAAGCTCTGCATATTAACTCTTGGCTTGCTTCAATCCTTCTTCAATATTTTTCTTTTTTTTTATTCTGCAATCCACTGAAACGAGTCTGAATATGTATTAAAAAATGTAAACACAATCAATCACCAGTCCAGAAGCGACAAGCAGTTTTGCACTGAGCTGTAACTCTGCAGCAGAGCTCCCTGCAGTGCATCCTCATGCAGCCATTGTTGCTTCGTTTTTTCCTTTTTTTTAATCCACTTCTTGTGCTAAAACATGAAACTGAGACAGCAAAGCTAATTTTTTCTAATAAATTTCACAGAATTAAAGATGCCAAGCCTGTTCTCGGTTTGAAGAGACATTTATTTCTCGTCAGTGTGGCTCCCTTCGAAAGTGTATTCGTCTCTTCCAGTAAGATAAATCCCCTCCACATGATCGCTGTTCATTAAAGCTCAGAGACTCATTCAGGTTTATTTTTAGAGGGAGAGATTCATGGTTATAACTGTTGATTTTTTCCACCCGGTCTGAAGGGTTTTTATTCTGCCGCTGCTGATCGTACCGAAGCAATATGTTTCCTGCTAGCAAACACAAGGGAGACGAGGTTAGAGGTGGGCTCCTCTACACTGGCGTTTTTAAAAATTCAGGGACAGGAATGTCATCTCTGCACAACTCGTATTTCTGTGTCAGAGCCATTTTAAACGGATCATTGGTATTCATACCTCCTGCTGCGTTTCCAGGCTATTCACAGCCTTGTAAATATAAACTTTTGTTGGCTTTCTCTTCTTCAGCCAACCGTGTTTAAGCAAAATTAATTAGTGTTTTGTTATTTTTATAAACTGTTCTCAAATTACTGAACAAGTGATGGCTATACCAGGCTGAAGCAACAGAGGAGCAGGAACAAAGGCAAGCTGATAGTCTGAGCCAACGTTTGGGTTGCAGAGGATCTTCTTTCCTCGTTAGGAAAAGCTGCTGATAAACAAAAGCTCTACCCTTAGAAAACACGCCAAATCTGCGCTTTGTTTATGGGGCTCTTCTGGAGGATTTGTCAGCGTGATACTTTGTTTGTTTTTGTGTTTCTTTTCCCTAACACCCTAAACCCAAAATACTTCAACATAACTGAGAAACAGCAGGTGTCCAATGAAGATACCCCGTCTGTAAATAATATTTTAGTCTCTCTGCATGTGGAGGTGCTTCCACTAAGAGCAGGAACAAAACCTTTGAATCTGAAGCAGCCCCTCAACTGTTTTTAAATGTAAAATGAGTAAAAATAATAAACCAGCAGCGATAACTCTGTTAGTGATGTTTATGCCGAGTCGTGATGCTGTTTCTTTTTCCTCCAACGCTTCCAAACAAGCCACCCGGGCTCAGTCTTTTTCTGATTTCATATAAAGTTTTCCTACATGTCAGTAATCTCTTGATTTCTGCAGAATGGGTTGAAATAGTTTGAAAATGACCGTACAACCCCGATGAGGTTATTGCTGATGTCTTTCTGCCTTGGCATGGTGGTTTCATGCATGCAAACTGAGCAAACCCCTCCTCCCTGGACGTGGCGAAGGTGGAAAGTTTTTAAAACCATGAGGTTACAATTAAAACATTTTAGAAAGCATAGAAGGCAAGAAATGCATTATTAACTGATATATTATAAAGTGAAATGTGATTTTTGTTTCCAAAAATAAAAAATAAAAAACAGCAGAAAGAAAACTGTCCACTTGTAGATTAAAACACAATTAAAAGATATATATATATATATTTATTTATTACATTGTCAGTGCATTTTAATAACTTCTGTCAATATGCTAGAATTAGCTACAAGGTTATTTTTCACCTCCCAGTCCCTGAAGCAGGGGTCTGCAACCTGCGGCTCCGGAGCCATGAGTGGCTCTTTGGATGTTCCACGACGGCCCTTAATAACTCTGACTGAAAGTGATAAAGATTCAACTCGTTTTAAATATAAATTCAATAACAAATGCTGCTTTGAGTAGTTTTTTTAATTAAATAAATTAATTTCTAACTTATCCTCATGTTGGAAAATATCAACTTTTAAAAAATGTCCATAAATTTCAACAGAAGGAAATGTATCCATATTCCTTCTCATGCAATTCTTTTTGTTTTCTTTTTTTGTAACTTTAAAACAGGAATAAAATGGAGTTTAAAAATGACAATTTATTTCTGAACTAGACATTTCTCAAAAATTATAAGGGTATATAACATTTACAGCTCTAATTATGTGTTATTTTGCTGATCTGAAGGCAAAAATGGCTCTTGGGGTGAAAAGGCTGCAGACGTCTGGTTTAGACAGATGGTAAAAATCTACAAAACAACACTTAGTAGAAAGTACTACAAATTTGCTGGAAATGACGTGGTGTGCATGCCAGTCCTGGCAGTGAAACTTTGTAAACCTTCTGATACAGAGGCGTGCTTTGTACGTGAGCAGGTCTCTGCTGGCGGCATAAATGTTCCTCACTGGGCAGATTTTTCTAAGTAATCTGAAGACGTGCAGCAGGCAGGCAGAACCTGGAGGACGGCCATTTTTGTTGTTGTATGAAGGTGAAAACTCAGCCTGATGATGATCAGACTGATGCTATCGTTTCCAAATGTTTACATAGACATGATCCGCATTGAATTTCTACTTTTGTGTTTCTGGTCCGGCCAAAACACTGTTACCATGGAAACGGGAGTCCAAAACCCAGCAAAACGTTTGTGTTTTTCCGTCTCGCCGTTGTCTGTGTGCATTTTGCTGCATAACTGTATCTCAGCACCAGATGAGCAGTTTTCTGTTGCATTGCACCAACTCCTAATTGACCTTTAATTCTTTCTCGGGAGCCTCGTGCGTTTCTTTTCTCAACTCACTACATGTAAAGTCATAATCCTGAAGCAAAGGAGCCCTGCGGTCTCCAACCTGCAGGCTCTTCCTAGTCATTAGACGAGCCGGCGGTGCTGCTGGCTGTCGCTGCCACCGAGGGGCCTGTCCACGGCTGCAGCCGACATCTGTTGCCATAATGTAGCGTTGGGGGCTCCGACGGGCAACAGGAACTGATTTATAACATTCTCTGTTTAAGTGGCTGTCTTAAGGTAATTATAAACTGGTGGTGGGGGGGAATCCTACTAATTGCACCTTCCCTGATCTGTAATGAAGGCCAAACAGCGTGATTGGGCCCATCCTGCGTGTCTCAGCCAGTGGAGGAGCGAGGGCAGCTGAGCTTGACCAGTTAGTGTTGGTTTAGCTCTGGGCTGGAGCGCCTCACCTGCTGTTATGCCTCGTCTTCAGCCAATTTCTCTTGAGTAATTAACTGTGATGCCACATATGGCGCCTTGGTGGAAAGTCTGATCGCTGGCGGATGCGGAGAAATCGGAGAGAAGAAGCGAGCGCGGGGAACCCTGCGGTGGCCAAAGCTCCGACTGCTCTCCGCCGAGCCTAAATGGGATGACTGGAAAATTCTTTTGACATGCACAATTAAAAACAAATGTTGTTTCCACATGACATAAATGAGTCTAATTAATCACTGAACAAATGAATTATTAGGAAGATTAGAAAATGAGGTAGATTAAGTACACCAATGAGGCTTGAATTATTAACAGTATTTGTATCAGTTGATTGGGATGTTGTATGAAAAGAGAACAGATGACGATGTAATTAAAGGTAGAGTTTTACATACTTGATGCATGGGAACGTTCATGCAGCAAATTAATAAAAATGTTCCCAAAAATGTAACATCTGCCAGCGATGATGTTTTCTCTTCTGTTTATCGCTTGAGCCTTCAAAACATTTCAGACGAGTTTCACATTTATTCCCCGTTACTAGCAGCAACTCCAGATGTTTGACTTTTTCACATCACCTAGAGCAACGGCAGCAGAACCGCTGCATCTACAGAGAGACTGCAGCAGATGTTTGGGAAAAACACTTTCTTTCATCAAACTGAAGAGATTTCTTTGCATTTTATGGATGAATTATTTCACCATATTTGACAACAAGAACTGTAGGAATAACCAGGAGTTCAGGAATAACACGCACCACAGAAAAAGTGTTACAAACTCTCAGAACATTAGCAAACATAATGGAGAATTTACAAAACATGCAACAGGCATTCTTACATCGTCTGTTCTGAAGGAAAAACATAAAGGTAGTAAAGATCAATTGTGATCTGATGAAAGAGGATATAGAAAACAATCCTCCTCCTTGGATTGGTCCATTGGTTCATTGGAACCGCTTTGAGCTTGGTTTCAGATCAGTTCGCTCTAATTTCCATTTCTCGCCTGTAAATGAATCATTTTTGGACTAATTCATTTAGCAATCCCAACATTTTGGCTGTTGTTTTTTGTTTTTCCTGTTTGACTTCGATGTTGGAGAGTTTGGGAGCCACTGATCTGGACTACCTGTGTTTTTATTTTCAGGCTCCAGTTAGACGGTTTGCTCTGTGAATCTCACCTGGAGCATTACAGGAAAATGTTCTGTAAAGGGCTGGAAAAGATTAAATGATCAAATCTGACAACACAGAAAACCACTTTAGTTTTCTTTTCATCCATGCTCCCCATCTGAGTGGTTGTGTCTTATCTCTGTGATTTTACAGCAATATTTTTCTTTTTGTGCTCCTCTAATCCAGATTAAAAATCTCTGATCTTTTCTGCAGTTCATCTGGAACGTTTTCACAGTGCTTCACTATTTCTACATTTTATTATGTCGCAACGTTATTACAAATTGCAAAGTTTTTTGCTGCATTTGAAGAAAAGAGATTAATTGAATGCAGTTTGGAATATGGCTACAACATAACAAAATGGAAAAAGTGAAGCGCTCCGAATACAGCTGTACAGTTCAGGTACAACATGATTTCACGCCCTCCAGCTCCCAGGAGGGCAAAAAACTGCTTTACAATGACTACCATTGGTTTTAGCTGTCAAGTTGTTAGCATAACGTGCTAAATTGTAAATGTATCGGCGATATATGAAAGACACAGGGACGCAGTGCTTTGCTACTAATTGTCAACACTAATATAACTAGATAACAAGGTCAGAAAAAAGTCCTAAAGAAAATAGCGAGGGAGCGCGAAGGAGGTCAGTTATGCTAGCTTGACTATGACAACCTTAACATTTAGATATGCTGTGGAATTTGGTGTGTTTCGATTTAGTTAAAAAGACTCACACTCCAACTCAGATTTTATTTGTTGTTGTGTATCATGTCTTTGTTTTTTTATGTCTCTGTGTGAATCTATCAATCCCTGACGGATGATCAGTAGAGCAGGTGTTTAAATTAGCTAATTAACCGCCGCTGTGTTAGGTTAGCTAATAGCAGTGGTAGCTAATCTACCACAGTGATCACTTATTAATAATCTCAAAATAAACATCAAGCCTGAATAAACTGGAACAGACTGAATGTTCTGTTCTTTGTGTGGGAAATGTTTGAGTGTTTCTGTGGTGTTGGATCTTGAAACATAAAGTGGTGGTGTTGTCGGTTGCCATGGCAACAAGTCTGTGTGCGGCGTAGCCAACACAGAGAGTGAGAAAAAATAATAATACGAGTAGTTTTGAGTTGTTCAACGGTTTGTCTGCATTATTTTTCCTTTTGCTGTGGGGCACTGCACTACATTTTATAATAGCTACATCTCCAAGTTTCATTTTAACAGAAATGTTCTACCACAGCAGCGCACCTATGGATGCGTGTAAAAGGATAGTCCTTCTTGCGTTGTGCGCATGCCCACGATGTAAACTATAACATGCGACATTAGAAATACAAGCACTACTGGGGAAGTTCTGGCTTGATCCAAACCTGCAACAGCCTCCAACTCTAAAGGTCGACTTTGTAGCAGCTCTGCTCTTTATTGTTTCTGTAAACAGGATTGTTTTTCCTAGTCATTGGCGAATTGATCTGTTCTGCTGTGTTTTGCATGCAGGAACCTAAAGTCACAGAGGATGTTGAGACTTCAGGACTGGCATTTGTACCATAATCCGTTAGAACATCGTGGTGCTGCAGAATTCACCCTGAGCAAAGATACTATGCATTCATAAAATATGCTTTAAATGCATATTCTTTTGTATTTTTAGTTGGTACAAATTAGATGATAAATACTAGAAGGAAGCCAGAAATCAGAGCAAACTTACAGCCAATCAGAAGCATCATAAGTCAGTATTACCAGGATGTTTTTCTTTCACTCTTCAAAAGTTGGACCCAAACTTTTATCAACAATAACTCGTAAAAATATCTTAATCAAGATAAAGATCCTTCCTTAATCATAACGAAGAGCTTTGAATTGCCTAAGCTGACAGCCATGAGACATTAAAATAAGTGAAGAATGATTCCTCAGTTTTCATGAGCAGATGTTGAGTGAGTGAAATAAATGTGCTGCTTCTGCTTAACATTTTTCAGAAACTGAGCGTGCATACTTCGAAAGTTAGCAGACATATTTACATAATGGAACATAGCAAAGTGTAGAACCTGGTGGAAAAATACATCTGACAGTCGATTCATACTGGCGCTAAAATGCATTTTATTATTTCAGCATGCATAGATGTGCAAAGACAGTGATTGTTAAAGCTGCTAGATTGATTAATGACTTGCACAGCCCTGCAGAAGGAATGACATTTCAAATTTCATGCATTATTTTGGCTATAAATCACTTGTCAAGTGATCAAAGAAGCACAATAATCTGCAGTTCATGTCGACTCCTGTACGGAGCGGCACAGCATGATTAAAGCAGGTAGTGGAGGTTGTGTCTTAAGCACCGAGTTGCAGAGAAAAGAGTTTCTATCGAGTGAGTGACACAAAAGCAAGATTAGGGGATCAAGTGCAGAAAGATGAGAGAGGAATTTAGTGGAATTGACAGCATGTTCGAGGGTTTCTGAGAGGAAGAGGAGACGGGAGACAGGCGATAATTTTCCAGATTTGGAGGGTCAAGATTAAGCTGTCTGATTATGAGGGGAGTGAAATGAACCAATTCTGAAGAGATGTGCTGATGCGGCGTGGTGTGAAGGCTGCGAGGATGACGGGGGTGTCAGAGTGTCCGATGGATGACCTGATATGAGACAAAAGGCAGGGGCGTTCGCCGTCTGCAGCACTGCACTCTTACAGGCCACTTTAATAGGTACACCTGTTGCTTTTACCCAGACATCCACATATCCAGCTCATTCTGGGGAACTTAGTGGGAATCGGGAATCCTGATTAGATCCAAATGTCACCTCTTCTGACTCCTTTAAGGACTATGCAGGTCATTGGTCTGGGTAAGTGTGGCTCAGTAGGAAGAGTAGCTGCCTACATTCATATCGATGTATGAATGTTCAAACTGCAAAAACACAAAATCTTACCAAGTATTCTAGTTTCTATATCTTAGTTTTGTCTTATTTCAAGCGGACTAACTTACAAGTAACAGATTTTGCTGGACAGAAAACTGTCCCAGAACTTATTGTGATAAACTATAATGTGTTGTTTTGAGACCATTTTCAACTAATACAATGGAAGTGGCATAATAATACAAGAACACATTCTCAAAAATCAATACATTTTAAATTCTAATGAACACTTAACACAGGAACTGGAAGACATTTTAAATATCCCAAAATAAAGAAAGAAAACAACAAATAAAATGAATTATGAAGTCTCTGAAAACAAAATTGTCCTTCAAAAAAGTTGAGACCAAAATCACCAGACTGAGGACTTTTATCATCCAGATTTTGGTAGAAAGAGAGAAAATAGAAAAACAATAAATAATGTAAATGAAATCATTTAACTCGTTTTCATTTATCATGCAATTAATTGATTTATTGTGACTTGTAATGCGTACTTACAAGTTTCTAGTGCAAAAAACTTAGTACAATTGAAATAATGGGAGGTTATTTTAATTCAGTAGTTCCCTAATATTGAAATTGAAAAAGTCTTAGTTCGACTGGTGAATAATTTTACTTTTAACATTGTAGTTTTCCATGTTTTTCATCAATATTAAAGATTGACTTAAAACAAGCTCCTATGTCTTGCTGAACTGTTGCTTATTGTAGTTAGTTCTCTTACTTTAAGTTGACTAAGATATTTGATATTTAAAAACAAACTAAACCAACAATACTTGGTAATATTGTGTGTTTTTGCAGTGTGGAGTGAGGCTACATGTCACAAAGGTCAGGTCAGGTGGAATAACTGTCATGGATGTGCAGCTGACAAATTCATCAAATGTGTGACATCATCACGTCAAACCGTCTCCATGCAAGGTGTACCTAATAAAGTGGCCGGTGAGTGTGTTTATGCACACATCATAGCAGGGGCTATGGCACGCCGCCGTGTCTTCATGGTAAATTTACAGGACCAATAAAGAATCAGGATTTCTCATGGCTGTAATTAGCCAATCGTTTCTAATGGTGTCCGTAGCAACGCATTTCATGGCGGTGTCATTTTCCCCCGGCCAGTTTGGCTTGAAGTGTAATTTCTGCCTGAGCGTTTAGACGCAGAGCTATTGATTGCATTCAGTGAATGATCTGCTCAGAAACCCATCATCTACCTTAATAATGTCACTTCTCTCCTCTTGCTTTCCATTAATACCAGGCAGGCCGACGTGACGCGGCCGACACGCCAACAACGAGGCCTCTGAAGCTCGCTTAGCTTGCATCTGGGTCATTTAATCAATTTATACAATTGCACCTCTTTAACATATTGATATGCAGTTGCCCTGGAACGCGTGTGGCCTTTTATCCCCTCGAGTGAAACAAACTCCAAGGGAGCTTTGGAGATCTTCTGCCGTTATTTATCATGTGGCATTTAGCTGGGCGCTGATGATGGCAGCCCTCCCTTTTAATTAAAGGTTCAACCTCGTCACTGGATGACAAATTGACTGGTTTTTGTCTGGGAAAAGTGGAGGAACATGCCTGGACCGCAGATGTCTGACGTCAGATTGTGTTGGGGGGAAAGTTTGCTCCCAGTATCTGTTTTTAAATGCTACAACGCTTCCTCTGTGAGTCAGTCTTAAATTTTATGTGACCTTCTGTTTGTGCAGATACAGGATCTGCAGCCCGGTCGGTAGCAGCAAATGGCTAATGGTCCATCCTCCGGTTATTTTACGGCAGGCTGGAGAATGTGTCCACTTTGCATGGTTCCCTTCTTCCATTTTTCAAACTTCGCCTGAGTTGGGGGTGACACAGCTTGAAACAGGTTTCGGGAGAAGCAGCAACACAAATGGAAGAGCGGGCCCAGATGATACAATCACTTTGTTCAGCATGAACACTTCTGCAAACATGTAGGGGTTGGAGCGGAGGGGGGGCTCTGGCAGGGCAGGCGCCAAGGCTTCAGTGTAAGATGAGATGGTGTAAACAGGCAGATTGGCTCTCTTCACAGCGTTGGCTCCTTGAGATTTCATGCTAGCTGGATTTATAGAGAGTCACAGTGCAGTGAAATGTGCCTCGGGCTCCTCCGGGGCCAGTCTCAGAGCGGCTGCAGAGCTGTGAACCTCAGATGATAAACCAAGTATAAATCCATAAAAAGAGAGGGAAAAATATATTTTACATTCCTCAAAATAGAGGCTCATCATTTTAATGTGACTCTTACATGGGAGCAGCCTGCCCTTCCTGCCTCCATGTTCATCATATCTGGGTGTTTATTACAGGTATTCTACCTCTGCTGCAGCTTGCTTCAAAAACGCTGTGAAATCAGTCTTTAGAATTACGGCTTAGTTTCCTATGTAAAATATTTTCACATTTAATTATGAAATGTTTCCTACTGTGGGGTCAAAACAAGGCGAACACGTCCAATTATTAAGTTATAGGCACATTAATCTAATTCATTTTAACAAACTGCAGTGCTAAGCAGCCCAGTTCTACTGAAGAGGTTTAGGGCCACAAAAAAATAAATAAATTCTGACTTTAATCTCAGAATTTTGACATTTTTTTCACGGAATTTGTTTAATCTTGACTGCTTTTCTCAGAAGTAATTTTTCCTCAAATTCTTTTTTTTTTTTTCTTTTCTGAATTCTGACTTCAATCTCAAAATTCAGATTTTTTTCCCAGAATTCTTTTTCGAGAATATGCAGGAGCTACTGCAACAAATGTAAGCTTGATCTTGAAATCTTTTTTTTTTTTTTTACAAACCGATGGTTTGGTACTAAATCAGATTAATGTCTGATAGTTTTCAGATATGAAAGTGTCACCAATCAGATGAAAACATCGGATTTGAGCCGCTCAGGCAGCCATGAAAAGCTCGATTTGGTTCTCTTGTGTTAACGTAACCATAACGATAGTTAAACCACTGTCGGCCTTTATAATTATACAAAACTTTAAACATATCTGGTTTTCTAACTTTCTGCATTTGAAAGTTTTCAATTTTTGACCAGAATGGTATTTTATGGAAAAAAAATGAACTTCTCCAATTGTGGATTAATAAAGTGTTTGAGTGAGATGGAGTCAGAAGTTGTGAAACCTGCTGGGATTCATGAGCAGATGAATGACGGATCAGCGGAGGTGGACGCCTTGAGCCAGCAGCGACTCGGCTGCTGATGAAAAGGCCGACGTTTCCCTCGTCCTGCTCTCTGGGGCACGGCGCCCTGCATGTTTTAGATGTTTTCCTGGTTTGAATTGATGAGTCATTAACGAGCCGCTGCAGAACTGGACGACCCGCTGAGGAGGTAATTCATTCCTTTGAATGGAGTATGTTGGAGCAGAGGCATGTGAAAAACACGCAGGGCATCGCGCCCCGACAGCCTGGATGGAGATAAACTGGAATAGATAAATGCTACAAATATAGAAAATTTTTAAAAATGCCAAACAATAATCTATGCCACATCAGATGAATCATATGAGTTATCCAGGAAATATGAATTTACATTTTTTTGCTTTAACTTGATTTGAATTTCTACAAAATAGGCGACTGCATCTGTGAAATAGATGCCTTGTTTTTATTTACACATTAATTAGATCTTTCTCCTGCTCCTGTTGCTAAAAACAGCAGTAGATCATTTTGTTTCTGTTTTCATGAGAATGTGGCTGCATTGTGGAAAAATGTAATTACTACCTTCAACTTTCAGGAAAGTGAGTTTCCAAACAGCAGATGTTTAGCTTTTTGCTGCAGGTCACTGGGTCTGCTGGACATTTACTGGTCTTAATTATACAAATTTAGCTTTAAGTTTTCTGCTCAGTGACAAATTATAGATGATTACAAATATTCTGCAATATGAGGACCTGAAAACTGATCAGGTGGAACCAAAGGTAGAAATAAATCAGAGTAACACTTAGAAAACTGCTATAAAGGTTATTTGTTCTAGGTCAACCATAATTCAAATATGTCATGTAACTTTAAATAATTTTAGCCATTAGGGTTCTTGGTAGCATTGTATCGAGATATTTCAGTGTCAGAAGAATTTTCTGCTGAATATTTTAGATTTGCTCAAAGAAAGAATCAGAATTTTCCTGCTGTCAGCGAAGAGCCCAGATCATATGAGCGACTCTGCACAACGAAAGGCCACAAAAACACACGTCTGGATCAGACAGTTCACACAGATTTACTGCCTCCTGCAGACCTGGCATGCACAGGTCAGCATGCACATGGTCTCTAGTGCCAACTGTGGTTTTATTTTTGCTGTTGGTTAAATGCAATTTATTTTTGAAACATCACATAAGCAGAGTTTAGTAAAGCAAAAGCTAATTACTGTTTTTGTAGTTTTCAGACGGTGCTACATTACAGGAATGTTTCACTTTTTACATTTTTTTTTATTAGTGAGTCTGGACCGCTTTGAATTATTTCCTGTTCAAAATTCAAAAGTGGAGTAATTCAGACAAGATACTCTTTAAGACACAATTTGAGATTTCTGAGTTTTCTTAGTCTGTTCAGGGACAATTTTCAAAACCTTGAATAATAATATTTACAATCAAGTTTAAAAAATGTGAGTTTATTGAAAAAAATCAATTATCTTGTTGAAAAGTTAGTTTTGGCTTATTTTAAGTGTATTGTGATATTTTCACTAAAACTAGACCAAAAGTACTTAGTAATATTTAGGTTTTGCAGTGAACTGTGCCTCAGACAAGCCTCAACGTTTCTGTCCTGGTTCTCTTCCTGGGTGCCATGTCACTACAAACACTTTTCATTCTTATTTTCAGTTCCCAAAACTGCAGATCTTCATTTTTGCCCCCATCTTAAAGCAACATACCACACTCATGACATAAGTCTGTGTTGGTCTGATGCAAGGAGCCTGCAGCGCTCCTGAGTCCTGCGTGCTGAAGTTTCTCTCATCAGGACCAAACATGTCAGCCAGAGGTCCGCGTAGAAAAGCATACGTTTCCGATTAAAATGTTAAGGCGCTCTTTAATGACGCCGCGATCCGAACGTTTGATTAGAGGGCTGTAAAATTGCTCATTTCTGTAACCGACACCATTAAACAGACAGAAGAAGCAGGTTGTCCCTGAGCACTGCGGAGTGGACCGGGAATGATCGAGGGGCTGCAGCTCCCTAATGATGGTCCCCTGCAGAGGGGACAGTTGTCTCCGCTATGAGCCCTACTTCCTTGACGGCCCCTGGGATTCCTTTGTCCTGTTGTAAACTATTCTGAAGGAAGGACATTTAATTGCCCAGCACACACTAATGAGTTTGCAAACTAATTAAAGGGGGTATATTACGCCCTGTGGAGACCCACATCACTAAGAAAGCCAGGGACATCTTTAATGAGGAGCCTTGATAACCCTTCAAAGGAGGGATGTGTAGTGTCTGTAATGATGCCCAGGGTAAAGCCAGGCTCAGCCTCAGAAAGTGTGTGTGTGTGGTGCTGTGTGTGTCCCTCACCTCGGGTGTGTGGAGACTTGCAAGCAGATGCCAAGTGTTTTCAGTTCATCGCCCACAGCTACCTACCTACATGTCCTAATCAAAGAGTTTCACTCTCCTTCCAATGGGTTCAAAGAGACCGGCTCCACCTCTTCTCTCAGTGGGTGGCGCGCAAAGATTTCTGCCTTGTTTCACTTTTCCTGCGTTACTCTATTATTCGCTGCAGCATAATCAGGATTATTACGGAATCAGAGGGGACGTGGAATCAAAGATGCAGCGGCAGAAATGACGAAGGCGGAGGTGTGGGATGCACAGATGGACCGCATATGCCGTCGGGATCGATGAAGGTCATGATGAGGCCTGGTTCTGGAGTTCATCAAGTCACCTGAGGAGCTTTTATGTTCGCACGCAAACGAAACGAGTGTTACTCTCCGTCACGTCGGCTGCAGCTCCTGCAGCTCCTGCACCAGCAGTCCACCCTGCAGTAAACAAATGTATTCCTGTGTTTGTGCGCGGTCACACTATTTTCCTTCCAGACAGTGACGGCTGTTATTTTGCCCGTGGCTCCTGTCAAAACTAACATGGCTTAATTGACTGTGAGCGAATGAGCTCCTGGATTGATCCTGTCAGGCTCCTCAGGAAGTGATGCTGCTCCATCTGTGAGGCGCAACTCCAGCGACAGCAGCAATCTGTTGCTTGGGAATGAGCCAAGGATTGGGGCGGAGGGTGGAGAGGCTGGGGGGGAGGGAGGAAAAAAAAGTCAAAATTACAGAAAGTACCTCAGGTGCTGTGTATTTTCTGATCAGCTGTCAGTGATGACACACTCTGATGAACATGCACATGGAAATAAAGCAGCAAAAAAATAAAATGTCAGGCAGACGGATCCACATATACACAATGTAATTTTTGCATCATGGTTAGCAATGTCACATTTAAGGGTTTTGGGGGAGGGGGACTGTGTTTCTCCCTGAAGGTATGGCATGAAATCAGAATGGTCTTGTCTGGCTTGTTAGACATTTGATGTCTGGCGAGGTTGTCCCAGGGTATATCCAAAACACAACCTGTCATCCTTCCCCTTTCTGCTGTCATCAGTCCGAAAATTGGTGGCATATTCTGTCATCTTTGGTTCTTACCTGCAGCTCGGCTCAGCCAGGCCCAGTCTTGACCCTCCCCCACACGCCCCACCAGCCCTTCACCTCTCTTTCTCTACACTCGCCTTTCATCTCTTACAGTCTGTCTTTTCGCCGGGAGATACTGTACTTCCTCGGCTCGAGTGCGAGACGCAGCAGCGCCTTCTGGCACGATTAAATATTTAGATGGCTGTCTGTGTGGATGGTGGCTCGGAGACGCGCAGGAATAATCTGGGAGACAGCTGCTGCAGCACATCTGGGTGTCACTGATATCCGGGGAAGGTGTGCGGCGGGCGTTGCTATGGAGGAAGGAGACTTAAGAGACACAGCTGTCAATCAGCTGGGTGTCATCGGCGCCGAGGCGTCATAGTGTCCCTCTGTGGCGGGACGACTGACGGCTGACAGACTGAGACTGCCATTGATGTCTGAGCCGCATGCACTGTTTTTGGCACCAGAATACTTCCAGCAGCAGCGGAGCGTAGTCAAAAATACAGCAGCTCAGCTTCACTAAACTCCGTCTTCATCTACTGTGATTAAATATAACCAGTCAAGTTTATTCGTAAAGCACATTTCAGCAACAAGGCAGTTCAAAGTTCTTTACATCATGGAAACATAAAAACATAAACTTGTCGTATACTCAATAATTGTGAAAATCAGTGACAGACATTGAATTTATGAAGTGCCATCTGTAAAATCATCAATACACATCAAATAAGTTGATCAATGTTCCAGTTGTAAGTCAAAAACAAGTCTAAACAGGTGGAACTCAGTGTTTCAACTGTTTTTCAGTTTTCTGGAAGTTTGTTCCAGATGTGTGGTGCATAGAAGCTGAATGCTGCTTCTCCATGTTTGGTTCTGTGGATGAAGAGCAGAAGACCTGAGAGGTCTGGGAGGTTCACACAACATCAGGTCTTTAAGCCGTTCAGACATTTATAAACTAACAGTATTTTAAAGGCTCTCAGTGGAAGGACCGGTTGTTGTTCTCTGTCTTCCTGTTTTTAGCCAGAACGACTTGTGATTTTTGTTTTTTAGGCAGAACTGTGAACACACTGTTTGAATAATTAATGCGACTAAAGATAAACACAACGTTGAGTTTCTCTAGATCTTGTTGGGACATTAATCCTCTAATCCTGAAAATGTTCTTCAGGTTATAGAAGGCCGACTTTTTAACTGTCTTTATGTGACTGTGAAGGTTCATGTCTGAGTCCATCACTACTCTCAGGTTACTTTCAGGTTTCCTGAGTATGTTTTGGTTGATATGATAAGATAAGTTAAAAATAATAAAACATTACATAATAAAGGGGAAAATACCTCCGGACTTAATTACATTACATATAATAATGAAAACAGCAATACTACTAATGAAGAAAAAACTAATAAAGTAATAACATTAGCAATAATAAATTGACACTGAGGGCACTCTGTAGTAATCTCAGCCCAAAACCCAAACAACTCAAAGTCCAAAGCTGCTAAATACTAACGTTTGATTAGGATAAATAACATATATAACGATTGAAATCTGATCAATATCAATAGATAATACACCTAATTCAATAATCAGTATATAGAATATTCACTGAACTGCGATCCACAGAGAAGCATTCTGGGAGATGTAGGCAGAGGAAAGGCTTTAGCTGCTCAACCCCTCACAGCGAGCTGAGATTAGTGACATCAACTGACTAATTCACTCTTTGGTTACCTAGCAACAACCTGTAGAGTAACTTGAGGTTACCTAGCAACAACTGGTTGAGTAACTGGCGGAGCAACAGTTTGAGGTTCTTCCACCAGGTCTTATAACTGCTTAAAATATAAAGTTTGTCAGTATTTGAGATATTTAACATAAAAAACTAATCAATAGTTACTGATATGAAATGCTAATATCGTGATATGTTTTTCAGCTAGAGGTGAACTTTAGTTTTGCACACACCTTTCCATTTTACTTCATGATTGGTTACTAAACAACCATTTTGCTAGTTTAAGTAATTTTAGACCCTGCTGGAAGAGGGTGCACTTTCTTTTCTCCTCTGTCTGTATTCCAGGTTTGTTTTTTTTTAAATCACACAGACTCCTGTTTAGGTTAGCTAGAAACAGGGGTGGCTGCTGGTGCAGCATGTCAGAAGATTTGAAGAAGATTGAGTGTGAATAGCCGCTGCTCCCCCTCCTCGTACCCCTCCACCGCTCTCCATCCGCCAGCAGCCTCAACTTGGAGCTGCACAGCGGCGCTACGAGGCCGGCTGGCCTGAAAATCACTTTGTGTTCCTCTCCCAGGCACATGCGATATGGATGCGTCTCCGCTCGGCTCAGGCCCTCCCGACACCGTGATTAATGGCACTCGCTTCTCTCCCCATCTCATTCTGTTACTGTCAGAGTTAAGTGGGCCGAAGACAATAATAAACAGTCAGTCTTCTGTGAACCCCCTAACACGATCATTCCACCCCACCCGCTTCCCCCTTCCCAATGAGAAAAAGAGGAAGAGAGATGGAGTGGGAGATGGAGGAAGTGTGCACGTGTGTCTGTCTTTTTCTTTTTTTCTTTGCGTGTGTGTGTGTGTGCTGCACTAAACAGACAAATGCAGAGTTAAAGACACAGAAACGGGACTGTGTAATGGAAGTGGGAGCTGGGAGATGCATCAGTAAATCAGATTGTACCTCATAAGTACGTGATGTTGAGGAGGGGGCCCACTTGGTTTGAATCCTGCAGGACAGCAGCAGTAGATGTGCAGCAAATGTCTACAAATTGTCTGTTTGTTCCTGGAGTTTCTAGGTGGTGCAATGTTTAACATTTTCCCAAATGATATTTGTCATTCTCACAAGTGACTGGGTAAAAAAATCAAGCAGGTAACTTTTGGACTTTTTTGTGGGTGAGACATATAAACATTACAGTTTGTAACACAAAAGTCCTAAAATGGTGGAATTAGTTGCCAAAAAATAAAAAAAATCTCAGTTATCTGTTTGGGATTATTTTTGCAGTTTCAGCAACAAGGACTCAAACATGACTAAGCCTGTCACAGTACACAGGAAATCAATAAATCAATTGATCGCATGACAACTTAAAATGAGCTTGATAATTTCTGCATTTTTTGAAGTGCAGTTTTGTTTACCAAAACTTTATGTTCCATTTCATTTATGGTTTGGTTGTGTGAAATATTTATTTCTGTTTAATTTATTGGTAATTTAGTTACTTTGGATATTTCAAATATCTGCCAGCTCTAATTAATCAAACATTCTTGTTACTGTAACAAAGAGAATAACTCATAGGCCAAAAAAAAGCCCTTAAAAGACATGTGTCGTCGATAATCAATAAATTCGTCCAACCGCCCAACCTTACAGCTCAACTGTTCGTCTGCTGCATCTGCTTTACACATTTCATGTATATCAAACAGCCAAATTTTCCTTTTCATAAATGCATTTAGTACACAATGTGTAAATATTTTCACAGAAATGTGTGCTTTTTATTTCCACCACCTCAGTCCTCAGTCGTCCTGCAGCTCACATGACAGTGAGTAAAGACTCGATCTGTGCTGTGAATATTTAACAACTCAAGCAAGTGTCTTATGGATTGTAATATTGTATGCACATTAATGGGAAAGCCAATGGAGAGCACTCACCATGATGATCCAGTCGGCATCAATACAGTTTAACATGCCAATGGTGCATCACATTCACTGAGGGAAGAGGAACTATTAAAAACATGTAAACTGTCACTCTGAATACTGTAAATTAATTTAAATCTAATGTTTTAGTTGTGTGTATATTAGAGTTGGAAAACGACCACACAAAGTGGTAACAAAGGATGCTTTTAGCATCAGCACATGAAAAGCTTGATTTAATCTGTTATTTTGATTAAACAACTAATAAACAGACAACAAAAAGTGCTTAGGAGGAGCACTGCAAAAACACAAAATCTTAATGATTGTTTGTCTAGTTTCTAGTGCAAAATTCACTTAAATCAAGCTCATAGTTTTCTGAAAAGTTACATATGAGTTAGTTTTATATAATATAATTGTGCTAATATATCTAAAAACTAGACAAACATACATGGTAAGATTTTCCGTTTTTGCTTTGAGTTTTCTTTTTCTGTTACAGAATTTAGCTAAAACTGACACTTGGATTCTGAGTAAAACATACAGATTTTTCATCTTAGATGCAAAATGTATGACTTTTTGTAGTTTTGGATATTCTTAAACCAAATTACCTTTTTCCTGAGAATGAATACGTCGATTAACAATCGACTACTAAATTAGTTCATGATTTCATCGTGATTAATCCGATTAATCGTTTCATTCCTAAATTATCTGACATTTTTGAAACATTCTTGGTCTGTTTTTCTCACAGTAGAGGAAGATGGTACGAAAAAAACCTTAGAGTCGTTTTGATGGAAAAACCCTGAAAGGAGAAAAAAAATCCCAGTCTCAAAAGCTGACTGACTGAGAGGAAAGTGAAAAATTGAGATGGCTGCAGGCAGAAGAAACGGAGTGAAGGAAGACGCTTTGAATCCCAGACCTGTTGTTTTAGTCACTTGTGAGCAGCCCCTGCCTCTTCCTCCCAAGGCCTGTCACTTCACTCTGCCGTATCCTCTTCAGTCAAGCACTCCCTTCCACTCTCTGTGACTCTGCACGGCGCTGACCAAACCGCCTCACGAGCAGCACACAGCTCACACGGCAGCGGCTCTGTTCAATTCTCCAAGGGCTTCTGTACACAAGCAGGAATAAAGGATCCAAGTTTGAGTTCCAGTCACTGACCTCGGATTCCTCCAAGGCCTCCACCGAGGCTGAGACCCTTCACCGCTGCTGCCATTACATCCTCGTCTCCGTCTCCTTCCCTCTCTTATTACGGGGGATGACCCGCCTTGCAGCCCTGCAGGCGCAGTGACCGAGAAATCCTGCAGCCGCCGCCGCCGTCCCTCGCCGTCCCCGCCGCTGCTAGATTGTCTCTGTGTCTACCGGAGTGGCCTCGGAGAAATGAAGTGCCGTGATCTCATCACGCCAGACCCATTGTTTTCACTCTCATGCACACTGTGCAATAGCCATGGAGATAAGGGGAAGATTCAGGCCTTTCACGGGAGGAAATATGAAAAGCCTGGCTGTGAGAAAGTGAAATTACTGTTTTGATGGCTTTTGATGGCAGGGGGCATAATTGCTGGATGGAAGGAAGGATGGAGGGTGAAATCCACATCGGAGATTAGTATTTCTAATATGGGAGACGATTGGTTGGAGGCCTGCAGAAGGTTATGTGCACAGTGGGAAGTTCTAATGAAGCTGCCATGTATGTAAAACAGCAGTTCGACTAAAATAGCTCATTGTTCTTCCCTCCATCGCAACCTTTGCCCCCCTCTCCAGATCGAATCTACAGTCTCGATGGCAGCGCTGATTGTGATATTGTTCAATGCTCATCGCCATAGAAACGGTGATGAATTTAGCATTGTTAGCTCATAAAATATCTCGCTTTCATCAGCGCGCACAGACAACACAGGTCTGCAGGATTACAGCTTGTAGTAATGACAGGAGCAAAGCATAAATAGTATAAATACTCCATGGGATTATAATTAGCCTTACTCCGCGCATTTAGACACGCTCAAGTGGAACTAAAACCTTATTGACTTCTGGAGACAATTTTGTATTAATTGGATGCCCCTTCTTTCTCGCAGTCTTCTCTCGGTTTGTTTGGGAGCTGCTGACAAATGTGCTGCGGCGGAATAACGGGGAGTGGAGCGGATTAGCATTAGCCACAGCGGCGTCGCGAACGTAAAAAATGCCACCTTCATCTCAGGGAAGTGGGGGGGCAGAAGGAAGGAAAGAAGTCCGGACACCTTTGAAGTAGTGAAGCTACTGAGAAGTGCAGAAATGAAGGGGATTGGTGAGATAAAACGCATGCTGCTGGGGCTTTACGCCACAGACCTGGGATGGACGGCCCTTCCTGGTGATGCTGGGTCACAATGTGACACACATCCTTCAGATTACGCATTCAGAGTATGTCCTCTCTCTCTTTGTCTCCCTTTTTTTCCTACCCTGTCTGTGTACCGACCACAAATTCCTCCCTTATTTTCCACCCAGAAGTGGGGGGAAAGTTGTAAAGCTAATTAAGGAGTGTGGATGCAGCAGTTGGACAGATGTGCGGCGAGATGGGTGCTATTGAGTAGCGGGGATAATGGTGTGCGGACCTGGTGGGCAGCGGGGTTGTGTTGGAGGGAGCTCCTACCTGGGCGTGCATGTTAATCAGCGCGCCTGTCTGTTGAGAGCGAGGGAATTAAAGGGGAAGAGAAGCGTGTCGCCAGCCTGGAGTGAGGAGACGAGGCAGGCAAGCTGATTAAGAGCACAATTTTGCCAGTTTGGTCAGGCGGGGAGATACGTGTACGGAGGAGAAAAAAGGGCGAGGAAAGTGTGTATTGATTAACGGAGCCAGTGGTGGAATTCAAGAGAGGGGGAAGAAAACAAGGGTGAAATCTACCCAACGTTGTCAAACAAATGATTTCACAGCACCTGAAGGCATCACAACACTTCAATGGCGTGAAAACGACCGTCCAGTATCTACAATGGGGTCAGGATAGACACTTAGAGATGTTTAAGGCCTGATTATTTTAAGCCCGGAGCAGAGATTGCTGCCCTTCAAGGGTTTTATTCATATCAGAAAAGCAATAAAGGGTCAGAAAAAATATCTGTGAAACAATTTGGCAGCACAGCATTTCAATCAGGTTGAGTTCTGGTTGGTTTCACCTTGATTCCTTCCTCCTTCACTCTGCGTTGGGTTGGTTCTGTTTGGGCTCCAGCTGTTGGACACATCGCTTCACATTAGAAGATGTTGGTAGTTCTGACTTCAAAACAGCAAACCCAAGTCATCATCCCTCCTCCACCGTGCTCTATAGTTGATGTGAGGTGTTACGTTAAGGTCAAACATCGGTCTTAGTCTTGTGTTAAAAAGAGTTTATGATTTATTTTTCACCCTCCGAACTTTCGGTGAATTTGGTGGAGGGAGACAATTAGTGTCTGTTTGAAGTTTTGCAATAAACCATCTTTTTCTGTGTAAAGTGACTCACCTTAAACAATATGAAAATGGCTTTTTAATCCTTCCCAGATTGATGAGCAGCAAATGTTGCTTTTTTAAGCTCAGTTCTGATAATCCCATTCAAAGGTGGAAAGATAACAACTGGGTTTTCTGCTTTTAAAGAGGTTTTTTTTTACACTAATTTAGTGCGTTTGGTTAACTGAACTAGCTTCCACATGATGTATTTGGAATGGGAAAGGAAAGTTTGGGCTGTTAAAAACTTTTTTGTCAATTTCGGGTGTTTTCACACCTTTAAGGTTGGTTTGAACGCACTTTTGAGTCGGAAGGATCAACGGTAATGGTGAAAAGTGATGTACAGCAAGTCAGAGGGTGTTTTCACGCCTGATTCAATTAGAGACCAAAATCACAACATTTGTTACATTTTTAAGCTGCTGCAGTTCTCTTTCATGCTGCACAGCATCAAACAAACCAAACCGTCTAAAAACGTGTTCCCCTCCTCGCCTGCACCGAAAACCACAGAAGGAAACAAGAAAACCTCTGAAATGTCAACAAAAATGGAGTGATGTCAGATTTTAGTGGTTATAAAATTTCTCTTTTGTTTTTGGTAAAAGACAATGAGTCCTTTCTCCCACTGCTGCTAGACTGGTGCATGTTTTGGTTGTTTTTACCCAGAATGCCCTGCTTGGCAGTCTGCTTGGCATTCACAAATGTGCAGGTTATGTGGATTAGCACATAACTTGCCTCAGAATTAAAGGTCAAAGGTTGAATTCCCAATAAGATTACAGACCCACATCACTGCCACCTGTTCTAATGACATTTTTATGTCATTTTATTGAAGTCTTTCAGGCTCCGCAACAAGTTGTCTCCTATAGAAAACAGTGGCTTTCTTTATCCTTTCTTGCTCAGACATGTGAAAGTTTTTAATTAGAATCATCTCCTTTTTCTCAGCCGCGCTGCTTGATCTAATTTCTCTAATTGTCGTTGTTTACACTGTAAAGGTTTACGGATATTTATCGACGCTCTCCTTCTCCTGATCTCGCCGCCTGCCGTCGATAATGACTGGGGAAATTATTTGCAACACTTAAGACATTATCAGTGTGTTCAAGTAGTCTTCCTTTTAATATGGTAATGCGGCAGATATAATCAGCTGGTAATTGTGAAACACTCGAGTACGACACATTTTGTGGCACTCTCTCCTGAATGAGGAAATCAGTCAGTCTGCAGCAGAGATCTGCAGCTCGACGCGTGCGAGGAGGGGGAACCGCAGAGGGAACGCTCGTCAAGCATCCCAACATCGCACAAATCTGAATTACACGCCGACTTCTATAGGAATGTGTGGGCTGGCATCAAACTGAAGCACAATATCCTGCATGTTCTCCTCTTGACATGTCGGTAAAAACAAACAAAAACCACAATGTTTCAGAATGTGTGATGCAAAATAACACAATGGAATCAAAGAATGCAACAACATAAGCACATAAACAAACGGTAAACAAAACAAAAGAGGGAACAAAACATTGAGGAAATCAGGAAATGCATTTCATTGTCCCAGTCTCCATTTCCTACATGCAAACAAACCAGTTTGGATCCATATGATTAAACCATCATTTATGCATTTCTGAAAACTTTGTATTGCACTTTATTCCTGTTTAGTTTCCGTCTTTTACCCTTTCGGAGTCTAAAATGGCTCCAGATTAGAAATATCAAAGTAACAAGTTTTGCTGGACGATAAATTGTCTCAGAAGTTATTGCAATAAATAATAATATTGTTGTTTTCATACAATTTTCAAGTAGTATAATATTAACAGCATAATAACCCCCATACACCATCTCTAAGATAAATACATTTTAATTTAGAACAAACATTTAACACTGGAACTAGAAGATGTTTCAAATATCTAAAATAAAACAAAACAACAAATAATATGGATACTGACAGATCAAACCAAGATGGCGGTAAATGACCTTCTGCTGGTAAAAAACTATTTATTGCAGTCATTTAAATGCAGCTTTTTACAGTAAACTATGAAGAAAATATAGAAAGTGACTTTAAATCATTTGTTTTTCCACTGGACATGAACAAACCAACATTTCAACCAAAACTGCAGACGGGCCAAAAATGACCAACGCCTCCCTAAACCGATTCCATGTCTGTTTATCTTTGAGTTTTATCCCAAATTATGTAGTGTCATGTCTCCAAAATGCTAAAATCTCTTGTGTTTTATTTTAATTGCTCATTATTTTCTGGAAGCTTTGTATTCCATCCAGTTTTCATTAACTGACTTTTTGCTAATTGACTCTGGTTAAATATGACCGATTAATGACCTCTGGCAAACCAAAATCAGCCAAAGTGGCTGCTGCTGGTGGCTTGGTGCATCCTCAGAGCAAACTGTCTGGATGTTAGGAGGAAATGCATCATTTCATCCACGCATCATTTCATCCATGCATCATTTCATCCATGCATCATTTCATCCATGCATCATTTTCAACCCAAACTGCAAAGATTTAAAACAGCAGAGGGTTAAAAATGACCAGCAACATTTTTTTGTTTTTTTATATTTTCTGGTATTTTTCGTTATTCAACAATTTATTCAAGTAAAAATAGAAACAGTCTACCAAGGGACGTTTCATGCATAAATTTGATCCCAGCGTGATTTTTAGTAACTGTTAAGCATTTAGTTGATGTTTGGTTTGAGCAGTTTTGGGATTATTATAAGATTAAACCTCCAGGTGAAGCCATCAAGTTAAAAATGGAAGAAAGTTGGGATGAAAAGGAAGCACATGAAAAAAAAAGGAAAATTAAAATTCATAAGGAAATAATTTTTTTTATTCACGGTGTTTAGTTAATTATCTGTTTGTCTCTAGATTTAGTTTAAAGATTGATTTTTTGTTCTGTTTTCAAATTCAAGTTTTGTTTGAAATGTCCTTCATCCCTCGACAGACATGTTTTTCATTTTTACGTTTCTGCTTTTATTCATCTTGCTTTTTATTCAGTTTTTCTGTAAAATCATGTTTTTTGTCTCATAATTTGGCTATCAAATAATGAATAATTTAGTTTATATTTTTCCACATCTTTGCCTTCTCTGTTTTGTTTTTTGACTGTATTCTGATTATCTTTATTTGAATATTGGATTTTTCAGATTCCTTTTCTCAGTTTTGTTGCTGTTATCAGTTTAGCTTTTTATGGTTCCTGTTGCACAGTTTAGATGTGTTTTATGCTTTTTTTGTACTTTTTATGTTTGATTCTTGTTTTTCTTGGTTGCTCAGCTAAACATCTTCTCTCTCATGTCTGAGGAAATGTTTCTGTTTTGAAAGTCGGTGCCTTTTTGCATTTGTTGTAGCTCTTTTTGTCCAATCTTGTCTGTTGCTCCTCGGGGCCGTCACACACTCACTCCTTATTCCTAAAAATCCCCCCGTTGATTAGCATTGATCCTCCTTCAGACTCGGTTTATACCTGCCTTCTATTTATGTCCCGGCATCATAAATGAAATTTTTTTGTTATTGTGTCTTAACCGGAGTGATGAAAGGAGTGTTCTCCGCTCGTCCTCCGGGGATGCCGGGGCTTCTCTGCGGAACAGGATGGGATCCTGACTTTGTTTTTCTCCTTCGGCTGTTATTTCCCCAAAGAGAAGAGCCAAGTGAAGGGAGCTATGAGTGATCGACTCTGCCTTTATTCTCCAAGTTTTCGGGGGGATTTGAAGTTATTGAAAGTGTAGGGAAGGGTGACAGCTCGGAGATGTCTGTGTGATGCCTATCAGACCTGCGCCGGCCACTCGGCTGCTGTGTTTGTGAGGCCGGCAGACGGAGGGCACAGGCCCCACGCTCTCAAATACATGTTATTCTTTCGGCCAATCATCTCTCCTCACACATGACATCTCTGCCAGATTGATTTCATTCAGCTGTAGAGGGCGGCAAGATCAAACAAATGTTGTTTGGAATAGCAGCCTTAGTGCAAGGAGGAGGAGAGGGATGGGGGGTCAGAGGTGGGAGGTTGCTCGCTTGAAAGATGAAGTGAGGGATGGAAATGGAGAGAAAGGGAATCAGTCTTCCAGGCAGCAGCACTCTGCCATGTGGTGACATGGTATACTGGTGGAAAGTGTTGCTCTCCTTCGTTTTTTGTGGCGGCTGTTTTAGGGCGGCGGCGGGGGCGAAGGCTATTCCTTCACGATGCCTCTGAGTACCCATGCAAGGAATAATGGATGTGTAATACGGAACGACAGCTTGCAGAGGCCTATCATTAATGTTGTAATTCACTTTTAGTGTTTTTCCTATTGCACTGCAACAGGAGGCACAGATGCCACCTGAATCTGCTGCTCCAAGCAGCCAGAGCGCACCCGGTTTCCACCAGCTGTCTTGGATCGCACCCTGCCAGCCCCCCCTGTGTGGCCAAATGTGGGCACGGTCATTTCTCTCAGCGGATGTGGTCCTGCTTTGCATTTTGAATACATGTCATGGACTCTTGGAATTAAACATTTCTTAAAGTTTGATGCTTTCTACGTCGGGTGAACATTTTGGGTTAGGGTTTAAGGGTAATTAATCATTGCTGTACTCTTTGTGCACATTCCCCTCCAAATCCAACTGAACAATTTCACTGAACCAAAAAATCAGAGGATCCCAGGAGGGAAAGAAAACCCACATAGAAGTATTTTCTCTGCCAGTAGTGGGCAGACTACCTACAGTGCTTATCTCCACCTCAACAAACCGTAATCCTCTTCAACACTCAGTAATAATATATAAGCTGTGTTGTTTGTAGGCATTTTGTTTATGCCTGATTTTTTTATTTATTTATTTTTTTCATCCGCGGGTGCTTTGCTGCACAGACTGCAGAGGTTTTCATACATTTATTCTGCAGATTAAACAGCCAGCTGCTTGTTACCTTCAGGCTTTGAGGGTAAAAGGGGTGGCAGACCCCCACCTGCAGCATAGGAAAGCAATGTACCACTGAGTGTGGACTGCATCAGCAGCAAAACTGTTCCAGGTATAAAAAATCAAAAACAGATAGTTCAAAGTGTCTGCTGCAAACCACTGAGCCTCGAGACTCAGTGGATTCAGACATGTAGGTGTGTTTGGGTTTTTTTTTCTCACAAACAGGGATTTTAATTCTGGCCTCAGTCATTTTTGACAGAAATTAACATTAAATATTTGAGAGTGGTTACAGGGTGGAATTATAGCCCAGCTCCATGTTTCTGTTGTGATTAAAGTTATTTTTCTGAAGGTGTTTTCACACGTCACACTCAATAAACTCTGCTTCAGCTGACATGATTCAATTTCACACTGCATTGTGCCAAATGAATCAATCCTTTGAGTTATCTGTTCCCCTCCTCACCTGTGGGGGCGCTGCGACAAAGACCACCAAAGGAAACAACATGAAAACCTCTGAAGAAGACACTGTTCACAACTACCTTCTTCACAAAATATACATAATTTTTTTTAGTGATTGTAGATTTCTTTTTAGTCTTTGGAGAAGGACTCTGTTTTGGTTGTGTTCCCCAGAATTCCCTGCGCTGTAGTCCACTTCCTGCTTTTGGAGTGGTATTCGGTCCATTTGGCATTCAAACTGCACCAGAATAAACTTCAACTGAACCCAGATCTTGGTTTGACCAGAGTCCACCAGAGTTTGATAATGTTGATTGGGATTTCTACATTGCGTTGGTACAACTTTGCTTTCTGAAGACAGTTTGTCAAATGAAACAAACCAAGTATGACATCTGGTTCTTTGTTCCACATAATCTGAACCTCTTTAGGTTCAGATTTACCTCCCAAAACCTCAGTTTGGGAGGTAAATGTCAGTTTACCTCCCAAACTGACATTTCTTCCAAGTATTTGCTGTATTTGTTATATTATTAGTGCAGTTATTTTCCCCCACTGTCTGCATTTTCCTGGAAATTAGCTTGAAAACTTCCTTGTTCTTGTGAGTCTTTAGATGAGAGACCCTCAAGTGACCAAGAGCCACAGACTGTTTTGTTTGTTTACCCACAATGCCTTGTGTTGTAGTCCATTTCCTGCCAGACTGGTGTCCCGTTTGGTCCGTTTTTTTTCTGCCACCTCTGTCTTTGGATGGAAACACATTTAAAGAAAAAACAAACGTTGATGCTGCTGCGTTTTAACCGCTCACACAAAAATGTCTCCAGCTTTTTTCTTTCCACCGATCCACGGCGTTCAACTCCAGTTTCCTGTTCCAGCTTCCTGTTCCAGCTCAGGTGATTCAGATGAGGGGATTAGCTGCTTTAGCATGTCATCAAGTTCTGACCTAAATTTTTGATTCTGGAAATAATCTGAAATATGAAGGTCAGACGTCCCTGAGGACCCAAATGCATCATGCTGCATTTGGATTTATCTCATTAGATTAAAATATTATATAGTATTCATTTATTTTATAAGCTTGCTTTTCTTAATATTGATGTAAAAAATCTCATATTGTCAGATTTTTTTCACTTATAACATGTTTTCTCGTGTTATAAAGGAATGAGTCATTTTCACTAGTGTTAAGGAATTTTTGACCTAAAACAAGCTAATTTTTGTTGCTAAAAAGTTACTTGTAAGTTAATTTTGTCTTATTTCAAGTGAACTGAGATACTTGCTCTAAAACTGGACAGATTTTGTGCTTTTGCAGTGTTCTTCCTACCTCCATCTGCAACACTGATCCATTTTAACTATAATCATTTGTCAGCAAACAGAAACTTAATTAGGCGTAATAGATCTTTATTTTCTCTAATTCTTGTTCATTATTTTTTATGTAATTCTGTTTTATTTTAAATTCTTTCAGCCATCCGTCACATATTTGGTCCTGCTACTTCAAAGTGCAGCTTTTCTTTGTTCATGCAAAATGCAGAACAATGAGTAATGATATGGATTTCATGGACACTCCGGCTTTAATTGAAACAGGTGTGATTAGCATATTGTTTGTGTTTCGCGCTGCACCGTAGGCCTGTTTGTGTTAGACGGGGACCTTTATGGAAATGAGCACTTTGAAAAAAAAAAATCAACACAAATGTAACCTATTTCTTTAAAAGGGGCACAAATTTACTGTGAAGATCATCCTGGCAAAACCACAGAGGGAAATGTCAGAACGGGGGAGAGGGAGGAAAAAAAAAGGTTCAAAGAGAAAATAGCTGACTGACTTGGTAAGTGAAGCTAAGCTCAAAATGAAAAATGTTCATTATATGCCCGTCAAGGTGAAAGGAAGCCATCTCCTCACCGCTGCAGTTAAAATGTCGACCTCTCCGTCTCCGAGGGCGAAAAGAGGAGAAATGTAAAAAGAGGAGGATTTTCTCCTGCGTGTGTGTGTGTGTGTGTGTGTGTGAGACTGATCCCAGCTTCATTCCAGACAAGGGCAGCAATGTTAATGGTGCTGCTCAGTAAAATGACCCTTACATCTCTTTCTTCATACATTGCAGTGCTTGTGGAGTCGTCCTCCTCTCCTCCTGTCGGCTCCGTCTGTGTGCCGTTGTTGTGTTTGTGTGCGACCTCTACAACGAGTCCGCCGCCCTCCCACACCTTAACTTGTCACTTTCCATGTACCTGATCATGTTCAGGCTGTAAAATTGAACTCATGATGCTTTTTTCAGATTTAAAGCTGAAGTATGTGACTTTTATAAAAATGATTTTTTTTTTACAGATATTTAAGTTGTCAGCAAGTTGTGACAATATGAGGCCGATAATCTGTGAATAAATCCATCTCCTCCATCCAAAAAACAACCACTCAGAGCCAGGAGGAGGATCTTAGTGCTGCCAATCAACCTCATGAACACGCTGCTGAATGTGCTGTTGGCGGAGAAACAACTCACCTTTACAGCTGTTTATCTGCTCCCATTGGTGGCTGTGCTAACTAGCCTTAGCATTCACAACAGGCTTTGCTGACGGGGAGAAGCTGCATCATAGCAGAGGGCAAGAAGGAGAGAGCACGCACGTGAGCCTGTCGCAATAAACAAGAAATCAATCAATCACATAATTAATTAAAACAAGCTCAATAATTTCCATTTACATGATTTATCACTTTTCTCTTTCTATCAAAAACTGAATGATAAAAGTCCTCAGTCTGCTTCTTTGATCTCAACTTGCCATTTTTTTGAAGGACAATTTTGTTGAGAGACTTCATAATTAATTTTATTAGTTTTTTATGTTGTTTTATTTATTTTTGATACTTAAACATCTTCCAGTTTCAGTGTCAAATGTTCATTAGGTTTTAAAGTTTATTGATCTTTGAGAATATGTTCTTGAATTATTCTGCCATTAAAATTGTCTCAAAACAACATTATTATTTATTGCAATAGCTTAATTGGTTATTGTGACAGAACCACATACACGGGCATGAATGACAGCACTAAGCCCCTCCCCCTGGCTCTGATTGGTTGTTTCCAGCCCCGGGAAAAGGCAGAGGAGTTCTATTTTATTCAGGTTATCTTTCTTGCTATATTGTCATGACATAAAGTTTGAAAAAATACCTAAAAAACTTTGGATAACAGTTTCATTCTGCAGCTTTAATGCTCGACCTTTTTCGATCTCTGCTTCGTCATTAACGTCTTTTTATTTAATCTCGTGTTATTTGGATCGCTCTGACTTCGCACCGCGGCCGTCTTCCTGCTAACGTTTCTGCAGCAGCATAAAGCAGCATGTAACAGCCAACCACAGGAATTAGAAACGACCTTCGCGGCCTGACTGGAGAAGCCTCACAGTTTGGATTTGTTGGCTTCTGTACTGGAGCCAAGGCCCGTTACAACTTTCATAAGGATTCGATGCCAGCGTGGCAAATCTCAGCTATCTGTTATGGATTACGAGCCGACCTTCCACCTCACCATCTTCTCTCCTGGAGCAGAGTTGGCTCGGAAAGATCTCTTTAAATATGTGAGCAGCCGCATTAAAGCTTTGCTGAACTCGGAGCAGGTATTCTGTCTGCAAAGTTTTCCAGATCGAATATTTTTCTCCTCGATGCATTATTTAGTCAGAGAGTTTCTTCACCAACCTCGAACTGAGCAGCCGGATCCATCGCACGCTGTTGGATCCCTGGGATTTGTTGTTGTCCAAAAACTGTAAAACACATATTGTGGTTTATTTTAACTCTGCCCTTCTGGAAAACTCTCTGCAGCACCAAGAGGGGATTATTTCACAGCTGTGGATATTCCCTCTCCTGCAGCACGGATCCAAAAACAGTCCTTGGATATATTAAGAAATAATTAAAAAGATGAAACTATGAATTTGTCAGCAGTTTTTAAAGATTTACAGCTTGAGGTTTGGGCCTGAGGAGGAGAAGCAGAAGGGAAGTTGGAGCTTTTTTACTCATTATTTACCAAATGAAAAGTTTTTGCACTGGATGTAAATTATAAAACGACACACATGCATTCAAATCTAGAAAATCTCGTACTTTTTGAGGAATTATTGACATTTACAGAGAGGCATTCAATGTGTCGCACTGAAACAAAAAAGGGAAACAATAAAAATGGTGCATTGAGTCGTTCAGATCACCGGTGAATGATTTCATCTCTCCAGCTATTACAGGTTGGTCTTTACTGTGACTTTTGTTTTATCGTACACAAACTCGTCTGATTCCAGAAACCTTTCAGCCAGAAAAGCCCTCAAGGCAGAAATCTCCCAACAGTCACTCTTTGCAAATATCTTGTCTTGATGACAACGTGCCGTGTTTAAAAACAGGAGATGCTCGTACGTGGAAGAACTACCTGATTGAAACTCAGTCAATAGTCTCTTCATTGGGAATTACATAAAACATCAGTTTATTCTGTTTGTTTTTCAGGAAACAAACTTTTCACATAAGAACTGCCACAATAAATAAAAAACTTCAATGTCCTAATGTGTCGTTTTTTACAGAAGTTCAGGAAGATGAAACTGATGATTTGAGGTTGAAGTCAAGAAGTTTTGTGTTCAGTTTATCACTTTTCTAAAGGCAACATTAGCATTATTGTCAAATTAAAAATAAAGAATGATCCTTTTATTGATTACTTGGAGTGCCTTGTAATCGTATTTACACTCCATGAACTTTTGAAAGTTTTGTCACATTGCAACCTAAAAATGTCAGGAGGGGAGAGAATCGACATGTTCAGTGTTGGACTGAAAGGAAGGAAGAAGAATGTTGTTGAAAGCAATAAGAAAAAAAAACACAAACATTGTGTAGGAGACACTGCAAACTTAGAAGACAACAAATGATTGGAGACACTAACGAGCAAGAAGACGCTAGCAAGCATGTAAGAGACGGGAAACAAAACAAAAAACAAAAACAAAACAAACATGGGAAATGCTTGCAAGAATGTAGGAAACAGCCAACCTTTAGGAAACAGCCAACCTGTAGGAAACAACCAACCTGTAGGAAACAACCAACCTGTAGGAAACAACCAACCTGTAGGAAACAGTAACAAACACCACAAAGAAGTA